>NW_026532415.1:0-1107 GCF_026283585.1 Hylaeus volcanicus | reverse complement strand
TTGGTGACAACCACCGTAACCGCAGAGCCACCCGGGCGAGCTCGCAAGCTCGCACGGGTGGGAGGAAAAATAATCATAATACGCGGGCACGCTACGGATTTGCGAGATGCCAGGAACTATATAATAAATGTCCAAAAAAGCTGGCGGACGCGGCGCTAAGCGGGGATTTCTCTGCTGTTGAAATGCGCAGAGATCCCCCCGCGACCCCCATGATCCGGCAGTTATACAATGAATTATGGGGGACGACCGGGCCCGTTGTAGATCAAAGTTTTATCAATGGAAATAATGCAACGAACGAACCGGTCTCGATGTCGGTGGCGTGCCCACCCCTTACGGTTGATGAGATTCGGAAGCGAATTAATAAGATTAAAAATAATACCGCGGGTGGTCCGGATCTTATCAGAAAAGCACACATTAAAAAGTCGTGAGTGTGCGAGGTGGTCACTAAGCTCTTCAACATTCTACTGCTCTCGAGACATTACCCCGTGTTTTGGAAAACAAATAGAACCACTCTTATCTCAAAGCCGGGAAAAGATCATAATGATGTTAAAAATTGGAGACCAATCACAATTGGTCCACTTTTGGCAAGGGTGTTCTCGGGAGAAGTAGATTTTAGATTTAGGAAATTTATGGCACAATCCGAGAGACAGAAAGGTTTCGTTGCCGAAGACGGCTGTAAAAATAATATTATGCTCTTGGATCGGGCCATATCCCGGATGAAGGGGGAGAGGGGTGGAGTTGTCACTATAGTAGACATATCTAAAGCCTTTGACACGATACCCCACTCCGCCCTAGAACCCTGTTTAAAAAGAAAGCACTCACCACAGATGTTAGCAACTTTTGTCAAAAACATGTATAAGGAATGCAAAACTGTGGTGAGCGCCCAGGGTGGTGACGGGGTCGACGTCGTATTAAACAGAGGAGTTAAGCAGGGGGACCCTCTGTCCCCTTTGCTTTTTAATGTAGTCGTCGAGCCCGTAATCGAGCATATAAACAATATCACATCCGGGATTAAAGTTACGGATACTAACCTCTCGGTTCTAGCCTTTGCAGATGACACGGTCCTATTAGCGGCAGATAAAAATGAAGCCACGAAGCAGGTGGATA
>NW_026532414.1:0-2366 GCF_026283585.1 Hylaeus volcanicus | reverse complement strand
TGGAGGTTCCGACGATTGGTGTGACGACATAGTTTAATAAACTTTTTCGATTTTCTGTTTCAGATTACCACGAGAGCCAAAATCACCTGCGCCAGCGGATAACTTTTTTTTTGCACACGTGCAAATTATTTTGTAAATAAATGACGAAATATTTTTTACCAAAAAAAAAAATTTTTATTTACTTTCCTTAATCATAGCTTTAAGGGGAAAAAACATTCATTCAATTTTATGCAATAGTTCCTGAGAAAAAAATTATTGAAAATATGCTTTTTTTTGTGCGTCCACAGTGAAATGTCCTCTTAATAGCAAAAGTTCGGTTTCTTTTTAGACAGACCGTGTACATTCTATTATTAATCTCAAGAAATGCGTTAGTTCTTATCGTAAATAAAACGTACGAAGACCAGACGCTTCTGTGATCTCCGGATGTTCATTATTTGATGCACTTTGAACAATCGAAATGCGTAAAGGTTATTTTATAATCGTTGCAGGGTACGCTGCTGTTCAAGTTACCAGATGGAGCAGCCCCCTTGGTGTATTCTCTTCGCGGCAGCAGCCTTCCTCCTCAAGCTCTGGCTAAAATTCACCGACGATTCCCTGCGAAAACGAAATACACGGAATTGTTACCCGTTCACAATTGGCTCCACAGACACCAAAGATTCCAATGCGAAATCGAACCACTGATGACTCACAACGCAAAAACGAAGGTTGGCCTCCACTTTTCATCCTTGAAAAAATCTCTTTTAGAACTATTTTCACATTCAGAAATTCAACAATTTTATTTTCCGTAACAGATTCCCCTTTATTATTTCACTGGCAACAACAGAATCGACGTTCCAGCGAGGAGCCAACGAGACTATCGCGCAGTGTTCTACTCCTACGCAGAATCGCATTTTTATTTCAAAGTAGGACACATACTCTAGACCTCTATTTTTCAAAATCTTCTAAAAATGATCATAGAGTTCCTGCATTTTTTTTTTTTTTAATTTTTATGGTATCATCGTTAATCGAATAAAATTGTCAACCACTTGTTTCAAGGCGACGTTCACGACCGAAGACAAGGAGTATCAGTTCTACGAAGTCGAGTACGAAGTCACGGAACCGGAAGTGCTCGAAACTATCAAATTGACAACTTCGGTAAGGTCTCAGGTGTGTCACGCTTTGAAACTGGAGAATCCTCTGGAAAGCTCCATAATGTACACGGCCAAGTGCGACGATCCTTTCGTTTTCATTCGTGATATGCCAAAGACTGTGCTTCCGTTATCTCACGTAAGTTGACGATTCATAATCAAAGCTAGGTCTCTTTTCAGCCTCTAGAGCGGTGTTACCCCTTACGTGTGACTCTGAGATTTTCTTTAAAATTACAGGAATTCGTCGATGTGCAATATTACCCAATGCTGCCATCAGAGACTATAGCCATACTCGAAGTTAATTGCCACGAACTCGGGCGTTTCCTATACGAATTACGTTTGAAAGCCTCACCAGCACTACCGGAAAAAGTGACGCGCGTGAGCGCAACTCTGGGAACCACCAGCACGTTTCCGCTTCCTGTGAAGAACTGCACCGAGCAGAGAACTGAATTCACGATACAAGTAAGTACTCAAATAAAATAAAAAAGAACTTAAATTTACATTCTGATCTTACATTGTACAAGGAGTCCTAACCATGGTAATATTTCATTTATTTTTGATATTATTTTTACGGTACTGAATAAAAATTTAAATTTAATGGTAGATATTCTAGCGAAAAGCTGGAAAGTAATAAGTGGATCCCAAGAAATTGTGTTTTGCATAATGTTGCAGGTTGATAACGACTGTTTCGCGAGTCCACGAATCATAGTGGTACCAGAATTCCACGTTGGCATGATCGAGGTCGTTTACGAGCCATGCGACGTCGAGACCGTCGCTGCTACCTTAACTGCATCGTCGAAGATTGCTGGAGACTTTGTGTAAGGAAATGAAATTGAATTAAAGGGATGAAATGGGTGGAAGTGGAATTGATAGACTTTTAAAAATCAAGTTTAACCCTTTGCACTCGAGCGGCGCCGCTACGGCGCCCGGGCAGTATTGCGCGTCCACTCTACGGGCGCCGTAGCGGCGCCCAGGCCTTCTTTAACTCGTTATAGTCCGAGAGCCCGCGACATAAAATTTCGACCAATTTCATTACAAATATCCTTTTGCTATTTGACTGTTTTCTACTAAAGAATAAAAATAATCCAAGGCTGGCAGAGCACAAACGGTGCATCGCTCCGCTAGAAAGTCGGAAACATGTAAGAAATAACAGTATCTTTGACTGAAATCATTACTACTGAAATTTTTAGAATGTATTGTTGACATACCAAATTGCATAAAAAAGTTGGTCTGGCAGAT
>NW_026532413.1:0-1667 GCF_026283585.1 Hylaeus volcanicus | reverse complement strand
TACCTAATGACGAGCAGAACTTCACAGAGGCTTCTACTTCAACGTCATATTTCGTGAAAGAACAGCCATCAAGTTTATTAGAGGAAGGTCTCGGAGAAAAGGATTACAATGTAAGCATTGATTACAAAAGAAAAGTCGTGAACTTTTGGAAAAGCGGAAAAAAGAGACCATTGAATTTTGAAACTGTACAAGAAAGGTACAGAAGAGTAAGAAATCGTAGGCAATTATACAGATGGGAAGAACAAGTCCAAAAAGGCGGATCACGATCGAATAAGCTTAAGGAAATTTCGCAGAGAACACTAAACAAATTTATTGAAGTAAGAAATCGTAAAATGATTGTTCACGACATTCACATTAAGAGATGGGCACTCCATGTAAACCCAACAATAAATTTACAATTAGAAGGGTTTCAAGCCTCGACATATTGGTTATGGAATTTTAAAAATAAATAGAACATAGTATCACGAAAAACGACCAAATTTGTTACTCGCCATTATGAGAACAATGTACAAGAAATAAGTACAATGGCTGACAATTTTGTAATGAATACAAAAAGATATTTTGAAAGTTATGGCGAAAAGAATATATTTAATACTGATCAGAGTGGTTTCCAGTTAGAAATGCATTCTGGTAGGACACTATCATACAAAGGTGAAAAAGAAACAAGTACATTAATACAGTCAAAATCAGCAACAACTCATAGTTATACAATTCAGCCTACGATTTCAGCAAGTGGAAAATTACTTTCACCACTATTTATTGTATTGAAAGAAGTAAATGGGCAATTGGGACGACGCGTACGACAAACAATATTTACACCACCGAATGTACATATCGAAGCTTCGACATCTGGAAAATTAACTAAAGAACTATTTAGGAGCTGGCTAATAAAAGTTTATCTTCCGAACGTTCCAGACAAAACCGTGTTACTTGTGGATTCATTGAACGGTTATAATAATGAAATAATAAGAAATGCCATACCAGAAAGTAAAGAACTAGAGGTACTCCAGATACCAAAGAATACGACGGCACTTATTCAACCACTCGATGTATATGGATTCCGGATTTGGAAGAATTTTGCGAGAAAATTGTCTGACCTCGTAATAAGTCTGGAAATAGACGTCAACTTATCCGCTAGAAACTCAATAATTAAAATGCAACCATTAATCCATAATCAACTTTCAGCACCACGATACGAGCAATTATTTCGATACGCATGGTTTCGATGCGGTTACACGGACACTAGGTCAGAGAGAATTCGAGAATCCAGCGAATTTCTGTTTCACAAATTTAGCATCTATGATATGTATACATTGTGAAAACATTGTGGCACTTAAATGTTCTTGGTGTAAAGAACATTTATGTTTTACACATTTTTTTCATTGACTTTCACTATTGTAGCCAATATCTAGAATAATATATTTTTAATTAGCTATCTTATTTTCAGGACATTATTTTATTAACGACGTTGAAACATCACGACAAAATCAGCTCTTTTCAGAGCTACTATATATTTTAAACGAGAAACATTCCTGTTTGGACCATTCAAAAAATTAAGTTAATATGATTTTAAATGTTTTTTATTTTTCCACAGCAAATAATAGAATAATTAAACCATGAAAATGTGACGTTGAAGTAGAAGCCTCTGTGAAGTTCTGCTCGTCATT
>NW_026532412.1:0-2108 GCF_026283585.1 Hylaeus volcanicus | reverse complement strand
CATGTAACTGCAATTACTTGAAAGTAATTAACAAAGTAGTTACAATTACGTTTTAATTACTTTTAGGTATTTTTAACTACTTTAGATTTGAGACGCCTTTTAATTACTTTCTGGGCAATTATAAGTAATTATTAAAAAGTAATTGAATTTCTGATAATAGTTAAGTAAATTGCAAATACCATTACACGCGAAAAAATAATTGTAATGACAATTATTTAATTACTTGGTCAAAGTAATCATTACGTAATTGTAATTAAGAATTTATAGTTTTGTTTTGAAGCACTGCGATTGCAAATGTTAATTACAAATATTACAGCTACTTAACTACCAATAAAACTTCATTTTTTACCTACTTCGAAAAGGAGGAGGGATAAAAGTATGCAAATTGAAGTGTTTTCATGAAACTTGTATTTGATCTAGTTATTCTTGGTAATCCACTGGGTGATTATGACTTATGACTTCTTCAACCAGTAATAGATCTAGACTTCGTAATTGTTGAGTACAAGATAGGCTACTGGTCATGAGTCTTTAATTAAATCGATAGTAAATCGATTAGATAGGGAAGGGGGCGAGAGACAGAGTATCAATGTGGACTATTAACCCTTTAACTATGGGACAATTATTGCTAGAAATTCAAAGAGGCGTAGAGGTGTGAATTTTTAAAACATATCAGCTTATAGAAAATGATAAGACGGAACGTTGTTATATTTACAGTTTATTCATAGGACGTTTAGTTTCAAAAATAAAAATTAAGAACTTGAAAGACCGTTTTCCTGAGATCTTGTAGTGGTCTGGTCCTGTTGCTGTTGTCTTAGGAAAAAAAAAACAACTGTCGATAAATCGAATTTTAAAAAAATATCACCTTATAGAGAATGACAAAACGAAACGTTTTTATATTTACAGTTTATTCGTAGGACATTTAGTTTCAGAGATGAAAATTTAATACTTAGAAGACCTTTTCCTGAAATTCAATTTTTGCAACGAATTTGTAACTTTTGAATTTTTATTTTTGAAACTAAGCATCCTATGAATAAACTGTAAATATAAAAAAGTTTCCTTTCATCATCCCTTATAAACTGATATTTTTAAAAGATTCAATTATATTTAACATTTTTTTTTATATTATTTGTAATATTCCATTGTTACATATGTTACATATATATATATAAATTTAATTTTCTCGCGACGCGTGTTCTCTCAAGGTTCTGGGATAAGTGCCATGGAGTCGGTCATGGTTCTCTTACCAGAAGGTATGTCACCTTCCCCACTCCGTGGCCAAATCCTCCTAAAACACCCTTATCTCTTTACACGTGCCACCCAGCACCATGACGTCGGGTCATCGGCCACGGGACACAACTCTGTTGGCTACCGCCAAAAGAGATGTATCGAGATCTTTATAGCTTTAACCATAACATCCGCGACTCTTAGAATTCGTCGCGCACCTAGCTATCAATTACCACCGATCCTCAGCCGATGACAGACATAGGTCTCCGTCGTCGGCATCTCGAGACCCCTGAAAAGTAAAGTCGACGTCCGAGGGTACGATGACCCTCGCACGTGTATCACCCTTACATTCGCACCGACGCTAACACATAAATATTTAGTGTTAATAGTATGTATTTCTGCTATTCTTTTATAAAATTTACTATATAATAATTGAAATAAGTAATCGTTTTCAAAATTTAATATTTAGAATGCAAGATTGTTTGAATACTTATAAATTTCCTTCCAATGTAAAATCTTATATATTTGATCTTAAAAGATAATAGAAAAGACTATAGTCTTTTTATTACTATACACATACAAGAATATATTAAATAACCAAAATAGTGTTACAGAATGGTTAATATTAGTTTTAATTTTTAGAAAAAACCGATTGAGGATCACTGATTGTAATATGTAGCTACGAAAAGCCGAACATACCCGAGCGATTACGAAAATAGTCAAAGTCGGATACGTTCACCCTCGCCGCGATTTTCAGTTGCCTCTCGTACAAAGCCTCGGTCTACAGGGTGTCCCAAAAATGTTGTAACACCTTGAAAGGGGTGGTTCGGGAGGTGATTTGAAACAACTTTTTCCTTAGCGAAAATGTTCTCCGAGGCTTCGTT
>NW_026532411.1:0-1154 GCF_026283585.1 Hylaeus volcanicus | reverse complement strand
TTCAGAACAATATTAAAAGGACTGCAAACAAATAAATAAGAAATTATGAATGTTCAGTCTGAAACAAGCGTTAATTAATACGTTTCAAGTATTTGTTTTAGTCATTTTGGAAAGTTATGAATGTTATAATTGAGGGATGAGAAATTTTATTGTAGTGTCGCGCCCCCTGTACCCAAGAACACGAGGGGTCATTCCACGCTAAATGGATTACTTGTTTTGGGCGATGTCCCACAATCACATTTTGTCCCAAATGAAATATATTGTAGTTTATGTGAAATTAGAGGGGGTTTAAGTCATCATTTTGTTCGTTTCGAAACCGTTTGAGAAATGTAAACCTTGAAATATTGCGATTTTTGCTCATTTTCGTGAAAATGGCTTGTGCATTTGAATTTTTTTCTCTGGAACAGTTCATCCTATCGACCTCTTCTTTTTTTTATTTTAATCGGAAGAGATTTTTCTTCCTGAATATATTTTTACTTGGAGCAGATCTGATTTTTGCAATATTAAAAATCATAAATAAATTTTTATTTTCCAAATACCACCTCGATGTCGCGTTTCTAAAAATCCGAAAAAATTGTCATTGCATTTCTGGAAGTTTTCTCTACGAAATAACTAAGTTTCATTCTGGTGTTCTTTCGATTAGCGTCGTACTAAAATATTAAAGACAGCTGCCTCGTACTGCATCAGCTAGACTGACCGTGCGGTTCGGTACTATGGGACGAACCGCCTCTATTCAAAATTTTATAGCGGCCTTTCTTGACGTGACACCGGAATGAAGCCTAACTATTTCGTAAAGAATACTTTAAGGAGTACGATAATAATTATCTCGCATTTTTAAAAACGCGACCTTAAGCTGAATTTTACAAAATAAAAATTTATTTAAAATTTTCAATATTTTTACAATTAGTTTGCAACCGAATAAAAATATATTCGGATGTAGTAATACCTTCCCAATTAAAAAAAAAAAGAAAAGGTAGGTCAATAGAACGAACAGTTCCAGAGAAAAAAATTCAAATGTACAACCTTTTGAACAATTTTGTCAAAATTTAGTTGAAAATAAATAAGTGTAGTTACGTGTAAGAGTGTAATAAATAAAAAAAGATCAATTACTTAAAAAAAAAAATGCAACTCGGGGATTTGAACCCTTGATTATC
>NW_026532410.1:0-2857 GCF_026283585.1 Hylaeus volcanicus | reverse complement strand
TCTCTCTCTCTCTCTCTCTCTCTCTCTCTCTCTCTCTCTCCACATATCTCTCTCTCTCTCTCTCTCTCTCTCCGCATCTCTCTCTCTCTCTCTCTCTCTCTCTCTCTCTCTCCACATCTCTCTATCGACGGGAATACGGTCGATCTCCTCCAGAGAGAGGAATCTCAGTTTTCGATGAAAAAGTAACGTCTATTAAAAATGAAACGCGTTTCGTTGGCCCTGTAGCGCGATATCGATCGGCCCAGATCCGGTGACGGGAAATACAGTCGTAGACGGAAGAATCTTAGTCCCCGACGCAACCGGACTGGATATCGCGACATCGGGTTTAACCTCCGTAGGAGCGCGCGCAGATAAAGGTTAGACGCGCGGACCGTAAACGGACAGCAGGAAGAAGCTGGGAATAGAGGTCCGCGGTCGCGAAGATAGTCCCGAGTAAAACGGCGAGATCCCGGGGAGCCATCCTCGCTCCATTGTTTTTCACCCTTAAACCGTGAAATTTTCGCTTTACAAACTCCGCGGCAGTTTATTGAATTATTCACTAGATAACAAGCCGCTGCGGCTGGTACCGCTAAGAGGGAAGACAATTACCAGGAAGCAGCTCGAGATAACAACAACAACAACAACCGACATCCCAGACCCGATGATGTCGCAGGACTTGGTCGCCGGATATCGCGCCGCGACTACTCGAACAACAACCAGCTACCACCCCTGCGTACCTGCCACCCATTTAACCACGAGGGAAGCACCCTCTTACGCCGACGTTACACTGTTATCTTTATAGTTGGCCGTCTGTATCGCGATCGAGACCGACTGTTAATTAACGCGGTTCTTTCATCGAACGCGGAACGCGCTAGCGTCGCTTTCTCGCGGAGCCAACGTGCTCGGGATTGTCTGAAGCGTGTCAGGACGTTTCCCCTACGTATTCGTATCGCCTGGACCATTGTGGAATTCGTTTGGAATCTAGGAGGAATCTCGCGTCTTTCGGAATCTCCGTTTCGTAGCTCGCGATTAGTTTTAACGGCGAACGCGCGTGTAATATTTGCAGGAGTGGGAATGTGTGCGTGTGCGTGAGAGAGAAAGAGAGAGAGAGCGTTAGCTATAGGATAGGTATAAGGATATCGTAACGAAGCTGTAGTTTAGTTTAATTTATGACCCGGCCACTTGGGCTGATGTTGTCCAGGCGCACCTGGGCGAGGCCGCCTAGAACAACGTTCCCCGCCTGGGAAAAGCCTGGGCAGAGTTTAACTTTAAGGGTAGGTAGAAAAAGAAGCGTTGGAGACGGATTTAGTTGAGCAGTCGAAGGGTAAAGACGGCGCGAATAGACGTAGAGCGGATCGTCGAGCGGACTCTGTTCATTTTAATTTCGTTAATCGTTAAGTTAGTATATATATATATATATATATATATCTCTCTCTCTCTCTCTCTCTCTCTCTCTCTCTCTCTCTCTCTCTCTCCCGTGAGCGTCGTCGCGTTCGTCTCGGCAACGGTTACGCGTGCTTTAGCAGCAAACCTTGGATGAATTTTTCGCAAGTGAAGGTAACCGGATTTCTCGGTTTCGCGTAAAAGGGAGAACGTAAAGGAAGACGAGTTCAGGGGTCCGTCCGCGCGTAGAAGCGACGGCGACGTCTCCGTGGAACAACGTCCAGTCGCGGAATACTTTGAGGTTTGATTAAGCCTTGTGCGGCCGGTCTGGACCCAGCCGAGCGATGCTAATTAGTTTCTCTACGCGAGGAGAGAACGGAAGAGAAAAAGGGACGGAGCGAGGGTCTGTCCGTCATGAAATTTGCGAGGAACCGCGCGCGTGTTGTTCTTGTACGTCTCTTCCCCGAGAATACGTTTAAAAGAAAGATAAACCCGTTAGCTTTGCCCCGATGTGCCGGCTTTCCTTTCGAATTCACTCGGGTTTTCGGAGGAACGTTACTTTTGTATTTACGATTACCAGCTGAATTATTTATTATTATTACGAATGTAACTGGCGAACCCTTATACAGGGTGTCTCAGAATTAGTGTAAAACGTCGGATGTGCTTCTTTCTGTTTCTCGAGTGAGAATGTATTTTAACGCATACACGGGTTTTCCGGGGCGAACCTTGAAATAATAAAAATAACACGGGAAACTCGATAAAAGTTCACGCAAGGGATAAATCCGGTGAAATCAGGGACTGGTTAGTCTACTATATTCTCCGAATCTACCTTCAGTTTTGTTTTCAGGTGCACCAGTTTGAAGAAATCTTGCTCACCGCAAACCAAGTGGCCACCCACACCATCGCCTGTTGTGACGAAATGAATTAACCTTCTTTCGAAACGAAAACTTCTTTATACTTTAAGATACTTTAAGATACTTTAAGATATATTTTGTCACATATCTAAATTTCATTAATAAAAATGACTATTTAACACGTTGGCTGGCAAACCGATTCATCCGACAATGTCTGCAGGCCTGAAATTGTGTCTCGAAACGACTACAAACTCTACAATCTAACATTTGTCGCATTACTTGTGTTTGTATTCTCATAAAAATTTACGAATTCTATCCAAATTTGATTTCGTCAACACTTTGATTTTCAAATGAATTGTTAAAGTTCCATTAAAGTTCCACGTTCTGTCACCTGCATATGGATGACGTGGCGGCTAAATACTTTAAAATACACACACACACACACAGATATATATATATAGAGAGAGAGATGTGGAGAGAGAGAGAGAGAGGGAGAGAGAGAGAGAGAGAGAGAGAGAGAGAGAGAGAGAGAGAGAGAGAGAGAGAGAGAGAGAGAGAGAGAGAGATAGAGAGAGAGAGAGAGAGAGAGAGAGAGAGAGAGAGAGAGAGAGAGAGAGAGAGAGAGAGAGAGAGAGATGTGG
>NW_026532409.1:0-4522 GCF_026283585.1 Hylaeus volcanicus | reverse complement strand
GATTTTTCTCATACTTTAAAACATTTTATCGGAAAACTAGAATATACGTTTTGTATTCTATATGCATATACAAAACGTATGTATTTTGCATGTACTTTGTAAACGTATTCTGTATGCATATACCTATTAATCTACGCATCCCCTTTTATGTAACTGTACAATCGGTTTGCTGTTCGTATTTTTGTCACAAAAACGCTGTTTTAATTCTCTACCGATCGGCCTAAGATATAAATTGAACACGCGTGACTTCGTGGCTGGCAAAGTACGTACACGGGTGTACCAGCGGTAAACAATGTTCAATGCGTACACCCGCGAATCGAAACGATCATGGGTAACCTAACCTCCACAACGCAAATATTTGATTTCGCCATTTTCGCCTGGAACGCCACGGTAGCGTGTTGCTCGTCGTAATTAGAGGGACACCCCGTTCGGAACACTTTTTTGAAAAACTGGCTTTCAGGCTTTGACGTTATTCGAGCTAATTTTTTTAACAGTTGTATTTGTTTTATTAAATATACACGACTAGTAACATGTATCAGGCCTATATTCGTACCATCTGTCGAATGTTTCATTATGAATACGTACACGAAATAAACTTTACACGTGTATGTATTTACAGTCAGTGTAAGAAGCATTCGTACAGCAACCACTTTAAAATAAAATGAATAAGAAAAGAAATACACGAGAGGTTAACACTAAAAATAATAAACATTAATTTACGCAAATTCTACTCTAAAAATACGTAGGAACGTTGGTTAATTATTTCTTCCCCTAAAATTTATTACTAAAATAAATATATGAAGTTTTATTTTGTATTGGTTCCTGTACGAATACTTATTACACTGACTGTATAACGAAAATATTCGAGATATAAAATATAACTTAAACGAATTTAGACAAATACTTATGAGACCGACTGTATATTTGAAGTTAACCACTTGAATGTAAACATTTCTTTATGTAGCTGTTCAAAAACGTAGTAACAACTCGATCGCAAGAAAATGCTAAATAAAAATGCCCCTGAAAATGTGACAAATGCTCGTTATCCCATCCACTCCTATTTATTATCGCTTAGTTATATTTAGCAGCGCAATAACAACGAACATAAAAAAAAATAAAACAAGCGAACTCGCAAAGCAAATTTGCTGTATCGCATTCGCGTGATTATATCCGTTAAAGGAAACTAATTTGTCCCAGGATATACTGCTTGCGAGATAACGTTCAAGGTAGATAAGGTATACAGTGTGTCCCAAAAATATTATAACACATTGAAAGAGGTGGTTCGGGAGGTGATTTGAAACATCTTTTTCCTTAGCGAAAATGTTGTCCGAGGCTTCGTTGTGAAGATATTAAGCGAAAACCCCGACCAATCAGAGCGCGAGTATGCCGGTTGAGCGTAGGCTTACGCGATAGGCGGCCGCGCTGATACGCTACCGCGAGCGCTCCATCGGCATACTCGCGCTGTGATTGGTCAGTGTTTTCCGTTAATATCTCCTCAACCAAGCCTCGGACAACATTTTCGCTAAGGAAAAAGTTGTTTCAAATCACCTCCCGTACAACCTCTTTCAATGTGTTACAATATTTTTAGGACACCCTGTATAATGGTTTACTCTTCGGACTGCGACGCTTGCCAAACGAAACACGTATGACGAGACGAAGGGAGAAAGTTTCACGCGTTGGAGTCAACGAGGCGCTGAACGTTGATAAGATATCGGAAACAATGCGAAATTCGCGGGCGTGTATCGTTCGAATTCAATAAAAGTTTTCATTGAACAAAGAGCATGTGACGTTTAACACTTTACGGTATTGATATCCCGACTATGTTGTTGTTTTTTCGAGCCGCGAGGATTTGATAAATCGTAATTCGCGTGCAATCTCGAGTAGACAGACATCCCCGTTAAAAATAAACTTTTTTTACTATTGAATTAATCAGTGATTTATTTATCAACTGGGGAATCGCGTAAACGGAAGAAAAGGCGCGAAGGAAAAGAAAATAAAGACACGTCATTCGCGAAGAACGCGTTGAAGCGATGTTTTCGTGATCGTAACATAATCCGCGACGAAAATGATAGCAAAATTACCACTTTGATCGCCATTAATCGCAACTCTAAGGATGACGAAGTCCGACTGTTATTCACTGCCAGCAATACGAGTTCGTGCATGTCCGACCTTCGAGTAATTGTAAGCCTCGAATAATAACAAAACTCGAGAGGCTATGGGTCACAGATTAGAGACGAAGCTATTGTTTCCTTTTTCTTCGTCGATATCGTTATTCTCCGAGACACTATTTACTCGGTCCAAGAGTATCTATTGTCGAAGGTTCTGTCCTTTATCGACAGGGAACTATTGTCGAGGATTCAGTCTTCCATCGAACGGGGGTTTTCTATTGTCGAAGGTTCTATTTTTCACTTTGGTTAAAATAGACCTACTTTCGCATCCTCTGCTTTAAGCTAAAAAATTAATTAACGAAAGTAGGGCTACCTTAGATTAATCAAAGACTCTCTGCTCGACGATTATTTTAATTCCTCTAAAGCCTTTTATCTGCTCGCATTTCATCAGCTCGGGACGATTCTTTTTTACTTATCTCGTTGCTCGTTTCACACGTTGTAACTGTAAACTATACAACGTAGGCGTGACTATTTTAACCTGTCGATCTCCTAGTTTATGGTTCTCATTCCTGCTTTTTCCATCGTTACGTAACTTTCATAAAACGCAAAAATTAACACGTTGATCGCCACGTCACCCATATATGGGTGACAGTGCTTTTCACTGAAAAACGAAAGCTATTAATTCTGAAAGTTAAGTGTCATAGAAAATGAATTTAAATGAAATACTTGAATTTTGACGAAGTTACAGAACTAAATACAAAAATAAATGTTTCATTGCGCAGCTTCCGATAGTCTGTAAACAAAATTTAAACACGGTAGAAATTTTCAAGAGTATTAGTCCGGCAGTGAACATGTTAAAGAAACCGCGAAACGATTACACGGTATCTGAGATAAGTACATCTCTCGTTGTACAGAGTACCGCCACACTCGACAATTTCTTTTGACAAATTACGATTTTTCTAAGGACATTTAATTACGCTAGCATTAAAGGTGATATTATTGGGCCGTCCGGAAAGTTCATGGCTATTTTTAAGAAAAATTCAAAGGCATATTTGAAATGTGATGTACATTTATTGAATTATATATGTACCATTTTGTTCCACAACCTTTTTACCTCTCAAGGAATGTACACATTTTATTTGTTTTCAGCCATTCCGATATATTCAGACCAGTACCGTCTACTAAAAATCGACATGGACTTTCCAGACAGCCCAATAGTATCGATAGAATAAAAGTTTCTCATGCAACACATTATTCACCTTCAATGCAAGATTGTTTGGATCTGGAGACACCCGGTATAAACGTTCACGGTCCTTTTCGGACGTCATTATTTTTTCCAACGTTTTTTCTATTTCTGCCTTATTATGTATTCCAATAAACCTTCGGCATTTCGCGTACAAACAGAATAATTAAGCTACCGTCATGTTCCGACTTTATATTTACAATTAAGGCTGTTCCTAACTTATCGGACGGCTCCCCCCCTCCCAAAAATGCCAAGACCATCAATTCTTTACACGGATTCAGCCTTCTACGGTAAGTTCGACCATGGCTGTCGATATATTTCAATTAAAAATGAGACTACAGTAACCGTGTCTCAGAAAGAACACTGATAAATCACGCAAGAATCCACGCTGTATCCACGAATTCGCTAAAAAAGAACCGCACAGACTTCTGAGATAACCCGATAAAAGAACAGACATTTCCGTAAATCAGACCTCCGATTATTTACTACGCGCATTGCATCGTGTTTGGAAGACACGCGTACGCGCACCAACGTCGAAAGAACGAAGGGGTAAAAGAATCGAGCAACCCTTTCTCTCCACCCCCGTCGCACGACGATTTTCGTACGTCACTGCGTTCGAGACATTTTTACGTGCTCGCTGGCGGAACGATTGGGAATCGATGGGGGCCCTGCTCGAATAAAAACCGTGCACACCTGTCTTCGTGCACGTGGAACTTGACCTACGCGGAAGATGATAAATTATAAAGCGATTGCGATCGATGTACCTTTCGAGGACGACACCAAAGTACCAGCTCGTCCGTTTCGCTCTGTAACGACGGCACTACGGATATTGTTCACTCTCGAGGCGTTCGATCGTCGCGGCACGCGTTATTTCGCGTGCAATTGTCACGAAGGAAATTAACGACGGTACTCGAGAAGCGTGAACACCGCCTAACGTTCTCACTGCGCGAACCACTCGCGGCGGGCGCCAGATATCGACTGAACGGGGGTTGGTACGCGGATGGCGAGCATACCTGCTAGGGGTTACTGTGATAACGTGCCGCGAGCATAGGGAATTTTGACCTTGTTTGATATACAGGGTGTCCCAAAAATGTTGTAACACCTTGAAAGAGGTTGTACGGGAGGTGATTTGGAACAACTTTTTCCTTAGCGAAAATGTTGTCCGAGGCTT
>NW_026532408.1:0-1197 GCF_026283585.1 Hylaeus volcanicus | reverse complement strand
TCAGTATTTGTAAAGCGTGAAGATATTCATCTACGTGTCTTGCTAATTGATTTGTCCAAAATGTTGCGGCCCTCTCTATTTCCATTTCTGCCTCGACTTCGTTGAGTTTCCGTAATCCTGTGGCTATTTCTTTTATTCTATTGCTCATTTTCAAGGATGAATTCCTGAGAGTTAGTAAATCTTGATGAATGTCTTGAAATTCTGATCTAATTATGTGTGTCTGATTACCCAATAATTGTGATAAATGCGTTTGATCCTTATAAATTTTATCTATTTCCTAATTGTAATATTTTGCGTCATCTTCCGTAAGTGTTCCAAAAAGAGCGTTGCTAATTGTCCCGATAAATCCTAGTGGTGCCGATCTTTGTGTCCTTGCAGTTATGGGTTTTGTTAGACTATCACGTAAAAGTTGCTCATACCGATTTGCGTCTATTAATTTTTGTCCCAGCTGTATCTTAAGAGCATCCATTGGGCAATTCCCCCAGTTATGGGTTCTACAGATCGTTATGATTTTTTCTATTTGCGTCGAGTATGTCTTGTACGCCTAAAGCAGTTACTATTTTCCATTTGGCATGAAAGATTCGGAGTGGCCGTAGCTCCTCATAATATAGGCCTGGATTGCTTTTTAGTGGTAAAATCTCGTAATCTTCTTCAATTTCGATGGCCGTACTAAACGTCCACAGGGTATACCAAAGCATTATTAAAACTTGCTTATTCGCCATTTCCTGTCGAGAGAAAAGAGTCTAAGTAGGTTTCTTAAGCTTTGCTAGGCTTGCAATATTTGGTTGTCGAAATATTGCCACAACGTCGGCATCGTACGAATTGTCGGCGGTGCGTGTGTTGCAAACGCTTGCCGCTCGAAGTACGGAGAATTTGAATGTTGCGTTACGAGATGAGATTAATGCGATTTAACTTTAACTAAACTTTTACTAATAAGTATTTAATTTATTCGCGTTTCTTTCGTTCGAAGTAGTTAGTATTATCATGTCGGTTATTGTTAACCGATATCCGTTATCCTCAAGGCGGTTTTTCTTTGGGGTAAGCATGCTTTAATTTATCGAAATGTTTTATGAATTTCTGACCGTTTTCCTTTGTTAGAATAGCGTTGTTTTGTTCCGTTGTTTCACAAATTCTGAAGAGTCCCTCATATCGGGAATCGAATTTTCCTATTCGCGGTTCTTTTAATACATAGATGAG
>NW_026532407.1:0-2092 GCF_026283585.1 Hylaeus volcanicus | reverse complement strand
AGATTCTTGAGACTTTTACGATGTCCACTTACAGAGATCATTAGGGCTGATTGTATTCTTCATGCCTGTACAAGACTTCCAAGAGTAAATCTCTTTTTTTTATAATGATTTCGATATATTAGCAGTATCTTTGAAACTACAGTGCCCCACAAAAGTCTGCGTACACGAGAATAAAATTTGATCAACGTAATGATGTTTGTATTATATTGACGATTTTAGAAAATGTAATTGTACGAAATTAAAGTAGAATTCATATATTACAAAATAGAAGAGATGCGGAATGAATTGAATAATTTTTTTCAAATAAACGAAGAATATTTTTTTACATGGTATAAATTGAAATTACTTTCAAATTACTTTCGAGCTGTAATTCAAGCACAAAAGTTACTTTACAAAATAATAATAAATTTACAGTAGTAGTAATAGACTATAGACTAATAGACTCTACTTCCAGTTGTACGAAGACTTTTGTGCAGTGTTACTTGCACCACATAATAAACATATCTTATTGTTAGTTATTCAAACAATAATATTTTTATTCGATACGTACCTATCCCATTTTCAAGATAAAGAGATCTACTTTAATTACGTACAATTACATTTTCTTTAGTGCTATTGAAATATCAATAAAATTAAGTTAAACGAATTTCACCATCAAGTACAAATACTTTTGCTGGCCACTGTATATGTAATGCAGTTGGAATCTCAGGATCATTTTTTTCAAAGTAAATCGTTTATAGTTAGAATTGTCTAGCAACTTAAACGAAGAATATTAGATCGTGAAAACTTTAAACAGTTAAAAAACGAATATCCTTAATTTATTAATAGCTTTGACTAATTGATAGACTCCAAAAGAGAAAAAAGAGAATAATATATTTACGAATACATTTCACAGTAATACTTTATGTTAACATTAAAAAATGAAAATATTACTTTATAGGGATTTTCAAACTAGACAAAACACGATAACTGTTTTTCGAACAAATTGTTTCTTTGTTGACTAATAAATACATAAATACAACATTTAAGTAATCACAAATGTCTGCCAGACAATTGATTGGCCCCAATATTTTTATTTAATATGTAATAACATATTCTTTTGTTTAAATCATTGGCTGACATCGTCTTGGCATAAATTTTATTAAATTGTCAATTAAATTCGAAGGTAAATTATTCTAAGTATTAGAAATGTCATCAAAAAGTTTTTGGACATTGAGATATCGTTGGCTTTACACTTAGTGTTCTTCGCAACATTGATTATATTTATAGGATTTAAATCAAAGCGATTGAGGACGTCAAACAGACTTCGACATTTTTTTGCGAGTCAAGTTTTAACACATTTTGGTGTGAATTTAGGATCAGTGTCGTGTTGGACTTGCCACTTACTTGAAACAGTACGATTTTCGTAAGTCTTATGTAACAACTTCACATGAAAGCTAATTATACGCAGTCTATCGTACTATGCAACCGCTTCAACATGACAAATTGAAAGAAATAACAATTTTTAAGTAATTAGTTATTAGTTTCTTAGTTCCTTTTGATTGGCGCATCGATCGATTTAGAGGAAACCACAAACGGGGCGGCCCCTTAAGGATGCGCAGGACCCAGAGCCAAACTCCGAATTGACTTCAGCGACAGTTGCGGAAAAAGTAGGAAACTCCGAGACAAGGACAGAGAGGGCGATACAACAATTGCAGGCGAGACGAGGACAGGGCGATTAGTCTAGCATGATTTTTTTTTCCAGGATATTGAAGCAAAGAAGCAATATTTTCTAATAATTCTGGTTTTAATATATTCGTTACACTTTGGCGGATGCGACTCCAAGGCCTGATATTGCAATTTCGGCTTTAAAACTTTATAAAGAGTAAAAGGACGTTTGCTATCTTCATTTTACTGTTTATAAAGTTTTAACGCCGAATTTGCAAAATCAAGCCTTGGAGCTTTTGCTTCAATATCCTGGAAAAAATATCATGCTAGCCTAATCGCCCTGTCCTCGTCTCTCCTACAATTGTTGTATCGCCCTTTCCGTCCTTGTCTCGGAGTTCCCTACTTTTTCCGCAACTGTCGCTGAAGTCAACTCGGAGGTTGGCTC
>NW_026532406.1:0-1438 GCF_026283585.1 Hylaeus volcanicus | reverse complement strand
TACCTTCACCGCAGGGACATTCCGGAGATTCCGCTAGACCGAAATGGTGTAGCTTCTCTCGGAAATTCCCGTGTCCGGTGAGAAACTGGGACGTGTAGTGGGTGATAGGGATGTGGCACTGGTCTCTGTCAACTACACTGGGAAAGAACTGAAACGTCGCTCTTCCTTTCGTCGATGAGCTCCATCTGTTCTGCCAAGACTGTCGGGTTTCTTTACTCAGAGCCTCGAGGGTGGTTCTTTTGTGGGTGTCTGGGTCCGCGTGTAGGGCTGGGTCGAAGTGGATACCTCTGTGGGAAAAGGGGATCAACTTTCTTACAAGGAAACGATGACGTTTCTCTGCAAGAAAGAGGTCTATTGGGATTTGGTTGGCAAGTACGCAGAGTGCGTGTGTAGATGTAGTTCGGTACGCAGCCGTCACTCAGAGAAGAGCGACACGCTGCGCACCCAGCAGAGTAGTAATTCGCTCTTGTTTGAGCTTGTGAGCCCAACCAATCGCACCGTAGGATATTATGGGGAGGAAGATGGATTTGTATAGCAGGGTGCGGGCTCGGTAGCCATACCCCCACTTGGATCCAGTTAACGCGGAGATGCTGCTAAATCTAGCTTTCGCGTGACCCGAGATATAGGTTACGTGTTGGCCCACTATCAAAGAGGGTCCATACACTACTCCTAAATATCTCAGGCTCTCGGTGAAGCGGAGTCGTTCATTCTCTACTGTGACTATGGGTGGTCTACGGAGGTCCAAGCCACCCCTCACACGCAACATTAAAGTTTTGTGCGGGGATAGGGATAATTTGCAAATCGTGCACCATTCGCGTATGACGCTGATAACCCTAGCTGCCGTCGCCTCTAGAGAACTGCGAGAGTTCCCCTCAACGACGACCAGCAGGTCATCAGCGTAAGCCACGGTGTGCGTGTGTACTATTGTCGCGGTGTCACGCAAAAGTGAATCGAAAAGGATGATCCAGATGGAGGGTCCGAATACCGAACCCTGTGGACACCCTTTTGTGACGTGTTTGGAAGCTGTGAGGTGTTCGGATGAAAGGATCACTTTACGGTCCTTGAAGTAATCAAGTATCACGTGATAGATGTTTTTGGGGCCGTCGCGGTTTCGGAGTTCGGCTGTCACGGCAGGCCACCACACGTTGTCGAACGCTTCCTTGATATCAAAAGAGAGCGCGACCGCGTGCTTATAGGTGGAAGAATGAACGATTCTCTGCAGTTCGTGCAGGGCGTCGTCCGTTCCAACACCGTGTTTGAAGCCGTATTGGGCACGAGATGAGAAACGAGGTGAGTATATTAGGTCTCTGAGACTGTGGACTATGAGCTTCTCCATGATTTTTCCCAGCACAGGGAGAAGACATATCGGACGATAAGAAGATGGCTCTGACTCTGGTTTATCGGGGCCTTTGAGGATAGCCCTGACTTTCCCAGTTTT
>NW_026532405.1:0-1519 GCF_026283585.1 Hylaeus volcanicus | reverse complement strand
CAATTCGCCGCTGGCACTTTGGAGTGAAATTTAAGATAGCAATACGCCGCTGGCACATCATAGTGTAACTTAAGAAAGCAATACGCCGCTGGCACTTTGGAGTGAAATTTAAGAAAGAAATACGCCGATGGCACTTTGAAATAAAATTTAAGGAAGCAATTCGCCGCTGGCACTTTGAAGTGAAATTTAAGGAAGCATTACGCCTCTGGCACTTTGGAGTGGAATTTAAGAAAGCAATACGCCGCTGGCACTTTGGAGTGAAATTTAAGATAGCAATACGCCGCTGGTACATCGGAGTGTAATTTAAGAAAGCTATACGCCGCTGGCACTTTGGAGTGAAATTTAAGGAAGCATTACACCGCTGGCACTTTAGAGTGGAATTTAAGAAACCAATACGCCGCTGGCACTTTGGAGTGAAATGTAATGAAGCATTACGCCGCTGGCACTTTGGAGTGTAATTTAAGAAAGCTATACGCCGCTGGAACTTCGGAGTGAAATTTAAGAAAGCAATACACCGCTGGCACCTTGAACTAAAATTTAAGATAGCTTTGCGCCGCTTGGACTATGAACTAAATTTTATATTAGCACTACGCCGCTGGCACATCGTAGTGTAACTTAAGAAAGCAATACGCCGCTGGCACTTTGTAATAAAATTTAAGATAGCATTACGCCGCTGGCACTTTGGAGTGAAATTTAAGATAGCAAGACGCCGATGGCACTTTGAAATAAAATTTAAGGAAGCAATACGCCGCTGGCACATCGGAGTGAAATTTAAGAAAGCAATACGCCGCTGGCACGTTGAAATAAAATTTAAGATAGCAATACGCCGCTGGCACATCGTAGTGTAACTTAAGAAAGCAATACGCCGCTGGCACTTTGGAGTGAAATTTAAGAAAGAAATACGCGGCTGGAACTTTGGAGTGAAATTTAAGATAGCAAGACGCCGATGGCACTTTGAAATAAAATTTAAGATAGCAATACGCCGCTGGCACTTTGGAGTGAACTTTAATGAAGCATTACGCCGCTGGCACTTTGGAGTGGAATTTAAGAAAGCAATACGCCGCTGGCACTTTGGAGTGGAATTTAAGAAAGCAATACGCCGATGGTACTTTGAAATAAAATTTAAGGAAGCCATACGCCGCTGGCACTTTGGAGTGAAATTTAATGAAGCATTACACCGCTGGCACTATGGAGTGAAATTTAAGAAAGCAATACGCCGCTGGCACATTGGAGTAAAGTTTAAGAAAGCAAGACGCCGATGGCACTTTGGAGTGAAGTTCAAGAAAGCAATACGCCGATGACTCTTTGAAATAAAATTTAAGGAATCAATACGCCGCTGGCACTTTGGTGTGAAATTTAAGAAAGCAATACGCCGCTGGAACTTTGGACTGAAATTTAAGGAAGCAAGACGCCGATGGCACGTTGAAATAAAATTTAAGGAAGCAATACGCCGCTGGCACTTTGCAGTGAAATTTAAGAAAGCAATACGCCGCTGGCACTATGGAGTGAAATTTAAGAA
>NW_026532404.1:0-1309 GCF_026283585.1 Hylaeus volcanicus | reverse complement strand
ACGATATTTCAGCTTTTACGGGTTATTCAAGGTAGATAGCAATACGCTGCTGGTATTTGGAAATATAACGAGTCTCTTCGCGCACGGCGGACCAATACGTCTCGAGGAACTTTTTCACTTTCCCGTGAATCTAGCACGTCGATGCTGACAATAAACATACAGAATATCCTCAAACCAGCTTAGCCTGTCACAATCTACCGTCGAAATTTGACCATCGACGATTTAGACTGTCGGACCAACACGACTAGTGCAAATTTCGTTATTTTCGGTATTGAATAAGACCCGAATCGGTTGAAATGTCATTGGAGGAAGAGCAGAGCGTCTGGCCACAGCTCAATCCAGCATTGGAATTTGTCTGTGAACGATATTTCAGCTTTTACGGGTTGTTCAAGGTAGAAAGCAATACGCCGCTGGTACTTGGAAATATAACGAGTGTATTCGCGCACGGCGGACCAATACGTCTCGAGGAACTTTTTCACTTTCCCGTGAATCTAGCACGTCGACGCTGACAATAAACATACAGAATATCCTCAAACTATCTTAGCCTAACACAATCTACCGTTGAAATTCTACCATCGTCGATTTTGACTGGCGGACCAATACGGCTCGCCGATATTTCGTTATTTTCGGAATCGAATAACACCCGAATCGGAAGAAGTATCATTGGAACAAGAGCAGAGCGTCTGGTCACAGCTGAATCAAGCATTGGAATTTGTCGGTGGACGATATTTCAGCTTTTACGTGTTGTTCAGGGTAGAAAGCAATATGCTGCTGGTATTTGGAAATATAACGAGTCTCTTCGCGCACGGCGCACCAATACGTCTTGACGAACTTTTCCACTTTTCCGTGAATCTAGCCCGTCGACGCTGACAATAAACATACAGAATATCCTCAAACTAGCTTAGCCTAACACAATCTATCGTCGAAATTCTACCATCGTCGATTTTGACTGGCGGACCAACACGGCTCGCCGAAATTTCGTTATTTTCGGAATCGAATAACACCCGAATCGGAAGAAGTATCATTGGAACAAGAGCAGAGCGGCTGGTCACAGCTGAATCAAGCATTGGAATTTGTCTGTGGGCGATATTTTAGCTTTTACAGGTTGTTCAAGGTAGAAAGCAATACGCTGCTGGTATTTGGAAATATAACGAGTCTCTTCGCGCACGGCGGACCAATACGTCTCGAGGAACTTTTTCACTTTTCCGTGAATCTAGCACGTCGATGCTGACAATAAACATACAGAATATCCTCAAACTAGCATAGCCTAACAAAATCTGCTGTTGAAATTCGACCATCGTCGATTTTG
>NW_026532403.1:0-1591 GCF_026283585.1 Hylaeus volcanicus | reverse complement strand
ACTTTGAAATAAAACTTATGAAAGCTATACGCCGCTGGCACTTTGAATAAAATTTAAGAATGCAGTACGACGCTGGCAATTTCAACTAAATGTTAAGAAAGCAATACGCCGCTGGCACTTTGAAATAAAATTTGGGGAAGCAATACGCCCCTGGCACTTTGAATTTAAATATAAGAAAGCAATACGCCGCGAGCAGGTCGAAATAAAATTTAAGAAAGCAATACGCCGCTGGCAATTTGAAACAATAATTAAGAAACGGATTCGCCGCTGGCTCTTTGAAATAAAATTTAAGAAAGCAATACGCCGCTGGCACTTTGAATTTAAATATTAGAGAGCAATACGCCGCTGGCAATTTGAAATAAAATCTAAGAAAGCAATACGCCGCTGGCAGTTTGAAATAAAATTTACGAAAGCAATACGCCACTGGCACATTGAAATAAAATATAAGAAAGCAATACGCCGCTAGCAGTTTGAAATAAAATTTAAGAAAGCAATACGCCGCTGGAAATTTGAAACAATAATTAAGAAACGGATTCGCCGCTGGCTCTTTAAAATAAAATTTAAGAAAGCAATACGCCGGTGGCAGTTTGTAACAAAAATTAAGAAACGGATACGCGGCTGACACTTTGAAATAAAATCTAAGCAACCAATACGCTGCTGGCACTTTGAATTTAAATATAAGAAAGCAATACGCCGCTGGCAATTTGTAACAAAAATTAAGAAACGGATACGCGGCTGGCAATTTGAAACAATAATTAAGAAACGGATTCGCCGCTGGCTCTTTGAAATAAAATTTAAGAAAGCAATACGCCGCTGGCACTTTGAAATAAAATTTAAGAAAGCAATATGCCGCTGGCACTTTGAAATAAAATTTAAGAAAGCAATACGCGGCTGGCACTTTGAAAAAAAATTTATGAAAGCTATACGCCGCTGGCACTTTAAAATAAAATTTAAGAAAACAATACGCCGCTGGCACTTTGAAATAAAATTGAAGAAAGCAATACGCCCCTGGCACTTTGAATTTAAATATAAGAAAGCAATACGCCGCTAGCAGTTTGAAATAAAATTTAAGAAAGCAATACGCCGCTGGCAATTTGAAACAATAATTAAGAAACGGATTCGCCGCTGGCTCTTTGAAATAAAATTGTAGAAAGCATTAAGCGGCTGGCACTTTGAAATATAATTTAAGAAACCAATACGCCGCTGGCACTTTGAAAGAAATGTTAAGAGAGCATTACGCCCCTGGCACTTTGAAATAAAATTTAAGCAACCAATACGCTGCTGGCAATTTGAAATAAAATCTAAGAAAGCTATACGCCGCTGGCACTTTGAAATAAATGTTAAGAAAACAATACGCCGCTGGAACTTTGAATTTAAATATAAGAAAGCAATACGCTGCTGGCAGTTTGAAATAAAATTGATGAAAGCAATACGCCGCTGGCACTTTGAAATAAAATTTAAGAAAGCAATACGCCGTTGGCACTTTGAATTTAAATATAAGAGAGCAATACGCCGCTGGCATTTTGCAATAAATGTTAAGAAAACAATACGCCGCTGGCACTTTGAATGTAAATATAAGAAAGCAAAACGC
>NW_026532402.1:0-1241 GCF_026283585.1 Hylaeus volcanicus | reverse complement strand
TAGAAGTATCATTGGAACAAGAGCAGAGCGTCAGGTCCCAGCTGAACCAAGCATTGGAATTTGTCTGTGGACGATATATCAGCTTTTACGGGTTGTTCAAGATAGAAAGCAGTACGACGCTGGTACTTGGAAATATAACGAGTCTCTTCACGCACAGAAGACCAATACGTCTCGAGGAACTTTTTCACTTTCCCGTGAATCTAGCACGTCGACGCTGGTAATAAACATATAGAATATCCTCAAACTAGCTTAGCCTAACACAATCTACCGTTGAAATTCGACCATCGCCAATTTTGACTGACGGACCAATTCGACTCGCCGAAATTTCGTTATTTTCGAAATCGAATAACACCCGAATCGGTAGAAGTATCATCGGAACAAGAGCAGAGCGTCTAGTCACAGCTGAATCAAGCATTGGAATTTGTCTGTGGACGATATATATCAGCTTTTACGGGTTGTTCAAGATAGAAAGCATTACGCCGCTGGTACTTGGAAATATAACGAGTCTTTTCGCGCACGGCGGATCAATACGTCTCGCGGAACTTTTTCACTTACCCGTGAATCTAGCACGTCGACGCTGGCAATAAACATATAGAATATCCTCAAACTAGCTTAGCCTAACACAATCTACCGTTGAAATTCGACCATTGCCAATTTTGACTGTCGGACCAATTCGACACGCCGAAATTTCGTTGTTTTCTGTATCGAGTAACACTTGAATCGGTAGAAGTATCATCGGAACAAGAGCAGAGCGTCTGGTCACAGCTGAATCAAGCATTGGGATTTGTCTGTGGACGATATTTCAGCTTTTACGGATTGCTCCAGGTAGAAAGCAATACGCTGCGGGTACTTGGAAATATAACGTGTCTCTTCACGCACGGAGGACCAATACGTCTCGAGGAACTTTTTCACTTTCCCGTGAATCTAGCACGTCGACGCTTGCAATAAACATATAGAATATCCTCAAACATGCTTAGCCTAACACAATCTACCGACGAAATTCGACCATCGTCAATTTTGACTGTCGGACCGATACGACTCGCCGAAATGTCGTCATTTTCGGAATTGAGAACTACACGTATCGGTAGAAGTATCATTGGAACAAGAGCAGAGCGTCAGGTCCCAGCTGAATCAAGCATTGGAATTTGTCTGTGGACGATATTTCAGCTTTTACGGATTGTTCAAGGTAGAAAAAACACGCCGCTGGTACTTGGAAATATAACGAGTCTCTTCGCGCACGG
>NW_026532401.1:0-1383 GCF_026283585.1 Hylaeus volcanicus | reverse complement strand
GCAATACGCAGCTGGCACTATGAAATAAAGAGTAAGAGAGCTATACGCAGCTGGAACATCGAAACAAAATTTAGAAAACCAATACGCAGCTGCCACTTTGTTATATAATTTAGGAAAGCAATACGCTTATGGCACTTGGAAATAAATTTTAGTAAAGCAATATCCCGCTGGCACTTTGAAATAAAGTTTAGGGAAGCAATACGCAGCTGGCACTATGAAATAAAGAGTAAGAGAGCTATACGAAGATGGAACATTGAAACAAAATTAAGAAAAGCAATATGCCGCTGGCACTTTGTTATATATTTTAATAAAGCACTACGCGGCTGGCACTTTTAATTCACTTTAGAAAAGCAATATGCCGCTGGCACTTTGAAATAAAGTTTAGAGAAGCAATACGCAGCTGGCACTATGTTATATATTTTAGGAAAGCAATACGCGGCTGGCACTTTGAAATAAGATTTAGAAAAGCAATATGCCGCTGGCACTTTGTTATGTAATTTAGGAAAGCAATACGCCGCTGGCACATTGTTATATAATTTAGGAAAGCATTACGCCGCCGGCACTTTGATATAAGATTTAGAAAAGCAATACGCCGCTGGCACTTTGTTACATATTTTAGGATAGCAATACGCGGCTGGCACTTTGAGATAAGCTTTAGAAAAACAAATGCCGCTGGCACTTTGTTATATATTTTAGGAAAGCAATACGCAGCTGGCAATTTGAAATAAGCTTTAGAAAAGCAATATGCCGCTGGCACTTTGTTATATATTTTAGGAAAGCAATGCGCCGCTGGCACTCTGAAATAAACTTTAGAAAAGCAATATGCCGCTGGCACTTTGTTATATAATTTTGGAAAGCAATACGCTTACGGCACATTGAAATAAATTTTAGTAAAGCAATATCCCGCTGGCACTTTGAAATAAAGTTTAGGGAAGCAATACGCAGCTGGCACTATGAAATAAAGAGTAAGAGAGCTATACGCAGCTGGAACATCGAAACAAAATTTAGAAAAGCAATACGCAGCTGGCACTTTGTTATATATTTTAGGAAAGCAATACGCGGCTGGCAATTTGAAATAAGCTTTAGAAAAGCAATATGCCGCTGGCACTTTGTTGTATATTTTAGGAAAGCAATACGCGGCTGGCATTTTGAAATAAACTTTAGAAAAGCAATATGACGCTGGCACTTTGTTATGTAATTTAGGAAAGCAATACGACGCTGGCACATTGAAATAAAATTTAGAAAAGCAACACGGAGCTGGCACTTTGTTATATAATTCAGAAAAGCAGTACGCGGCTGGCACTGTGAAATAATATTTAGAAAAGCAATACGCAGCTGGCACTTTGTTATATAATTTAGGAAAGCAATACGCGGCTGGCACTT
>NW_026532400.1:0-1005 GCF_026283585.1 Hylaeus volcanicus | reverse complement strand
GGCTGGCACTGTGAAATGAAATTTAAGAAAGCTATACGCCGCTGGCAGTTTGGAACAAAATTTAAGAAATCATTACGCCGCAGGCAGTTTGAAACAAAATTTAAGAAATCATTACGCCGCGGGCAGTTTGAAATAAAATTTAAGAAAGCAATACTCCTCTGGCATTTTGAAATACAATTTAAGAGAGCATTACGCCGCTGGCAGTTTGAAATAAAATTTATGAAAGCATTACGCCGCTGCCACTGTGAAATTAAATTTAAGAAAGCAATAAGCCGCTGGCATTTTGAAATACAATTTAAGAGAGCATTACGCCGCTGGCATTTTGAAATAAAATTAAAGAAAGCATTACGCCGCCGGCATTTTGAAAATAAAATTCAAGAAAGCATTACGCCGCTGGCATTGTGAAATAAAATTTAAGAAAGCAATACGGCGCTTGCACTTTGATTTAATATTTAAGAAAGCAATACGCCGCTTGCACTTTGATTTAATATTTAAGAAAGCTATACACGGCTGGCAGTTTGAAATAAAAATTAAGAAAGCATTACACCGCTGCCATTTTGAAATAATATTTAAGAAAGCAATACGCCGCTTGTACTTTGAAATAAAATTTAAGAAAGAATTACGCCGCTGGCACTGTGAAATGAAATTTAAGAAAGCATTACGCCGCTGGCAGTTTGAAATAAAATTTAAGAACGCATTACGCCGCTGGCATTTTAAAATAAAATTTAAGAAAGCAATACGCCGCTGGCACTGTGAAATGAAATTGAAGAAAACAATACGCCGCTGGCAATTACAAATAATATTTAAGAAAGCATTACGCCGCTGGCAGTTTGAAACAAAATTTAAGATATCATTATGCCGCTGCCATTTTGATATAAAATTTAAGAAAGCATTACGCCGCTGGCACTGTGAAATGAAATTTAAGAAAGAATTACGCCGCTGGCACTGTGAAATGAAATTTAAGGAAGCATTACGCAGCTGGCAATTTGAAATAAAATTTACGAA
>NW_026532399.1:0-1136 GCF_026283585.1 Hylaeus volcanicus | reverse complement strand
TACGCCGCTGGCACTGTGAAATGAAATTTAAGGAAGCAATACGCCGCTGGCCTTTCGAAAGAAAATTTAAAAATGCAGTACGCCGCTGGCATTTTGAAATAAACTTTAGACAAGCAATACACAGCTGGCACATCCAAATAAAAATTAGATAAGCATTACGCCGCTGGCACCTTCAAATAAACGTTAGATAGGCAATACGCCGCTGGAATTTTGAAATAATATTTAAGAAAGCATTACGCCGCTGGCACTGTGAAATGAAATTTAAGACAGCTTTACGCCGCTGGCACTGTGAAATGAAATTTAAGAAAGCATTACGCCGCTGGCACTGTGAAATGAAATTCAAGACAGCATTACGCCGCTGGCACTGTGAAATGAAATTTAAGGAAGCAATACGCCGCTGGCATTTCGAAATAAAATTAAAGAAAGCATTACCCCGCTGGCACTGTGAAATGAAATTTAAGAAAGCCATACGCCGCTGGCACTGTGAAATGAAATTCAAGACAGCATTACGCCGCTGGCACTGTGAAATGAAATTTAAAGAAGCAATACGCCGCTGGCATTTTGAAATAAAATTTAAGAAAGCATTACGCCGCTGGCACTGTGAAATGATATTTAAGAAAGCATTACGCCGCTGGCATTTCGAAATAAAATTTAAGAAAGCATTCCACCTCTGGCACCTTCAAATAAACGTTAGATAGGCAATACGCCGCTGGAATTTTGAAATAATATTTAAGAAATTATTACGCCGCTGGCACTGTGAAATAAAATTTAAGGAAGCATTACGCCGCTGGCATTTTGAAATAATATTTAAGAAAGCAATACGCCGCTGGCACTCTGAAATGAAATTTACGAAAGTATTACACCGCTGGTACCTTGAAATAAACTTTAGACAAGCAATACACCGCTGGCACCTTCAAGAAAACATTAGATAGGCAATACGCCGCTGCCAGTTTGAAATAAAATTTAAAATAGCATAACGCCGCTGGGATTTAGAAATAAAATAAAAGAAATCATTACGCCGCTGGCACTGTGAAATGCAATTTAAGAAAGCATTACGCCGCTGGCACTTTGAAATAATAGTTAAGAAAGCATTACGCCGCTTGCACCTTCAAACAAACATTAGATAGGCAATACGC
>NW_026532398.1:0-1155 GCF_026283585.1 Hylaeus volcanicus | reverse complement strand
TCGCTGGCACTTTGAAATAAAATTAACGAAAGCCTTACGTCTCTGGCACTGTGATATGAAATTTAAGAAAACAAAACGCCGCTGGCATTGTGAAAATAAAATTTATGAAAGCATTACGTCGCTGGCACATTGAAATAAAATTAAAGAAAGCATTACGTCCCTGACACTGTGAAATGAAATTTAAGAAAGCAATACGCCGCTGGCATTGTGAAAATGAAATTTAAGAAAGCATTACGTCGCTGGCACTGTGAAATGAAATTTAAGAAAGCAATACGCCCCTGGCATTTTGAAATAAAATTTAAGAGAGCATTAAGCCGCTGGCAGTTTGAAATAAAATTTAAGAAGGCATTACGCCGCTGGCAGTTTGAAATAAAATTTAAGAGAGCATTACGCCGCTGGCACCTTGAAATAATATTTAAGAAAGCAATACGCCGCTGGCACATTGAAATAAAATTAAAGAAAGCATTACGTCCCTGACACTGTGAAATGGAATTTAAGAAAGCAATACCCCGCTGGCATTTTGAAATAAAATTTAAGAAAGCATTAAGCCGCTGGCAGTATGAAATAAAATTCAAGAAGGCATTACGCCGCTGGCAGTTTGAAATAATATTTATGAAAGCAATACGCCGCTGGCATTTTGAAATAAAATTTAAGAAAGCATTAAGCCGCTGGCAGTTTGAAATAAAATTTAAGAAAGCATTTCGCTCCTGGCACGGTGAAATGAAATTTAAGAAAGCAATACGCCGCTGGCATTGTGAAAATAAATATTAAGAAAGCATTACGTCGCTGGCACTTTGAAATAAAATTAAAGAAAGCATTACGTCTCTGGCACTGTGATATGAAATTTAAGAAAACAATACGCTGCTGGCACTCTGAAATAATATTTAAGAAAGCAATACGCCGCTGGTACTTTGAAATTAAATTTAAGGAACAAAACGCCGCTGGCATTGTGAAAATAAAATTTATGAAAGCATTACGTCGCTGGCATTGTGAAAATAAAATTTAAGAAAGCATTAAGTCGCTGGCACTGTGAAATGAAATTTAAGAAAGCAATACGCCCCTGGAATTTTGAAATAAAATTTAAGAGAGCATTAAGCCGCTGGCAGTTTGAAATAAAATTTAAGAAGGCATTACGCCGCTGGCAGTTTGAAATAA
>NW_026532397.1:0-10373 GCF_026283585.1 Hylaeus volcanicus | reverse complement strand
AAATATCGTGTTAATTTGGCATTGGCCTTTTGAAATGGCTACGCCAGCTTAATATACGTTTGTAGGACATTGGTATCGTTGCATAGTTTCCTAGAATGAGTGTAAAAACCGGCAATGGGGGAGTAGCTGAGACGATTCTGAACCATATTTTCCTTTGCAAACATGTCTGATGGTACTTGGTTTTTGAATTATTAACGAAAAACTACAGACCAATCACAGCGCCGGAATAGCGCGAGCTCTGGTGCGACCTGACCATAGCCAGCCAATCCTGACTGGAGCCTATGCTCTCGCGGCTAAGCGCGCGCCACTCAGGACCTGTGATTGGTCTGTAAGTTTTTCGTTAATGATTCAAAAACCAAGTACCATCCAAAATTGTGAATCAGAATCGTCTCAGCTACCCCCCATTTCCGGTTCTTACACTAATTCTGGGACACTCTGTACGCATAAATATTTCTATTAACGAAAACTAGAGTTAACAATGTATGAATGCAATGAGACAAGATTAATTTCGATTTCTAAACTGTTGAATGAATTTTGCTTCCATTCTAACATTACTGGATCGAATTGTAGCGGAGGTAAATTATTACGCGCATGTTTAAATATATCGAAATGGATTCTATATGTATTAAATAATACATAATGGTTTGGATTTTTAGATTAATGCGATCTCAAATGTTAGCAAAGTCTCAACCGAATTTGTTGGACATCGGAAACGACAATGATTCTGACATTTACGACGGTTCGAGTTCGTTACGAAGCGGTACTTCGTCCAACACGTTAAACGAGGACGAAGTAGAGAAAGAAAGCAAAGGGAAGCACAAGGTATACATATATTCTACAACGTATAAAGTATTCTATTATTTGGCGCAATCTTTTAACAGACGTTAAAAAATTTACAGCCTAATCCACGACGCCGAAGCACCCTGATAGCGCAATGGGAGAATTTGATAGCTGCGAAGAAAGAGACTAACGATAACGGCAACGAGATTGATTTGAACGTTTAAAATGTTTCTACATCTTGTAAAAAGTGAGCAACTAATTCACTCCTCGCTTTTGTACCGTTTGTGTTTGTAAGTTGTATTTGAAGCAACTTAAACGGATGGCATAAACGTTAAAAAATGTGCTACGTCAAGCCTTTTATTCTTGAAGCACGCACGTTTCTCGTGTCAACGCGTATCATCGGTTCTATTCATTTACTCGACTCGCGAGTTAATTTATTTAACATTACGAACAATATTTATTCAAGAATGAAAGCATTACCTGATCGATTATACGTTATACTTAGCGTTTTCCTCGTTTAAAGCTTTCAGTATTAAAAAGCTAGCCACGTAAACAAAAAAAATTACTACTTCCTTTGTATGGGTTAAAAATTATACTTAAGTATTGCAAGCATATATTCGATATATCCGCTTGTTATTTGTAATATATCTTTCAGTTATATATTATACATTCACATGTAAACGATTACGGATCCTTAAGGAACTGATTTTAACATGTGGCATATAACAATAACTATGAATTATATAAGCAAAAATATCTATTGTGTACTTAATTAATTGTAAAGAATAGCGATATTTGATTTACTTGTATATGTGATAGTATAGTTAAAAAAATGATAATGATAAAAAACAGTTTATGCAACTTTTATAGAATTAATAAGATACATTTCTCAAAGCATGCCTTTTTCTTTTCCCTAAACAAAATTATATGATAAAAAGTAACAATAATTTAACGTTGTATACGTGCACTTATTTTTAAGTACAACTGCATTTATCAATACCCCTACAATGAACATAACTTAACCTAACTCGATGTACAATGTACTTTATGAAAATATATTATGTGATATAATTTTAATGTGTTATTATGTAATAATAATAATAATAATAACAAATTACATAAAAATCATATCATAATAAAACTGCATTTATCAATATATATATATATAGCTATATACAATGAACATAACCTAACCTATTCCTATACACAATATACTTTATGAAAATATATTGTTTCGCAATATCACTTTAATGTGTTATTATGTAACAGTAATAACAAATTACATAAAAATCCCACAATAATATAAAATCTACTTCGAAAATATGCTTTCTCTATGCGAATAATTACGTATCGACGAACATGAGCGAACCTAACGAACGATGCAAATGATACCAATTGACACCAATGTCGACGTTTTTCCACGTGTTTTCAAGTGACATATAGTAACCATGAATAACTCAGATATAACAAAAATAACAAGCGTGGAAATTGAGATTTTATTATTAAGAAATTTTGTTACTGACGAAGGTAAATAACTGATTTGAAACGATACGAATATATCTACAGATAGTATTAGGTTATATTCTATCGTTTACATTTTCCGAGATTTTCTGTTATCGACAATTTTTTTCGTTTCAGTTTCCGAATTGCCAGTTTGTATAAAAAATATACTAGATGGACGATACGAAGATGTGATAAATAATGAATTCTGTTCGCATTTGATGAAATCATACGACAACGATAACTTTTGCAATTTGATACATACCAGTATAGAGAAAGAAGTTGCCACGCGTAATTCTTGGCTATATGTAGGCGCAGCTTCTTTGCTGTATTTTATTCAATGTAATTGGACAGGACCGCTAGACAACAAAGACATCGAACGTCTGAAAAGTCAAGAAGAGAGAGCGCTTAAAGATTTATCTTTACACGATGAATGCAATACAAACGTCAAGAAGCCAGAGCTTCTTTATTTTTCTAAAATCATATTTTCTAACAAAGTATTACAAAACACTTACGAGAGTTGTATTTGGTGGTTGTTTAGAGCGAATCTTTTGCATCAACATGTATTAAACGAAAATTCTGGTGTGATATTTGACGAGACAGAACAATTGATTACCAAAATCGAGGATCTGTCTTTGTTAAAAGACACCTACTGTAAAACTCTGTTTTATCTTGAAGCTGCGCAATTCTACTTTTATTATAGAAGGATTCAGAACTCAGAAAAATATCTTGAATGCGCTCAGGAAACAGCGAAGTTAAGTTTAAGCCTAGAAGGTGCTCTAGGTAAACGTACAAGATATCAACAGGACGAGAAAGCCCAATTATATTTAAAAACTGATCTAAAAAAAGATCAATTTCATTTTAGACATTGCGAAAATTTACCGAAATCTCTCGACTTGAACGACGACGTTAGATTAGAACGCGTTGAATTTTCAGAAAATATAGAGCATACCCAGTTAGGAACAGTCGAAGAAGCTATTATATTGGCAGAATAGTAAGAATATATTTTAACTTTTTATTAAATTATTCTTAGAAAAAGGAATATAATTTACTACATATTTTACCTTTAATAGCATGCAATTGCAATTGTCGCAACCAAAGGATAAATTAATGGACGAAGAAGTTAAACCATATCTAACTGTACGTATTATTATTATATGAGTATTATTATTATTTCACTCATATAGTATCAATTTACCGAGAATAATTGTTCGATAGGCTGTAATAGATAGTACAAAAAATTGGACTTTAAAAACGACTGCTCTTTATCATCGCTGTTCACTGGAATCTGGTGGCAAAAGAACCGTTGAACGGTCGATGATGCAAATGGAATATTTAATACACGAATTAAAAAATACAAAAGTTTCTGTTGCGCATAAAATGGATATGTTTTTCGCGAGTGGCCTTAAACCTGTTTGGGTCTTAGAACAAACATGGGCGCATTTAATGCTAAGCCTGGGATTGGTAAAAGGAGCTTTAGATGTTTTCTTGAAACTCCAGTTATGGGAAGAAGTAATTGCCTGTTATAATACGCTGGAATTGAAACATAAAGTATGTTTATTAACTTATATTGCTCTCATTTTATATATTCGCAATAGATATTTCATAAGTATTCTATTAATAATCTTAGGCAGCAGAAATAATTCGTCAAGAAATAGCTAAAAAGCCCACAGTTCAGTTGTGGTGTTTACTGGGTGATGCAACTGACGATCCTAATCATTATGAAACAGCATGGAAACTATCTAACGAAAAAAGTAGTCGGGCCCAAAGACATTGGGGACTGTTTTACTTTTCAAAGAAGAACGTGAGTAACCGATGCAACATTCAAATTTATATCAAAAACATAAGGTCGCTTTACTTTTCAGTATAAAGAAGCTATACCACATTTAAAATTATCGGTTGAATTGAATAACATTCAAGAAAACATTTGGATAAGGCTTGGATTTGCAGCTCTGGAAATAGAGGACTGGAAATTGGCTGCAACTGCGTATAAACGTTACTGTGCCTTGGAACCATCGGTTTGTATAACTTTGTAATATTTATAATTTAACATGAAATATTTGGCATTCTAAGACATTAAAGGTTAATGATAGACATTCGAGGCATGGAATAACTTGGCAAAAGCTTATATAAAACTGGGTGATAAAGAGAAAGCTTGGAGATCTCTTCAAGATGCTATAAAATGCAATTATGACCGTTGGCAAGTTTGGGATAATTTAATGATCGTTAGCGTTGACCTAGGACACTTTTCAGAAGTACGTAAATGTAATAGATGAAAAAAGATATTGAAATTCTTTGCTTCAGAGTTCAAACATTTCTAATATTTTGTACGAATTTTGGATTATTACAGGTAATTCGATGTTATCATCGTATTTTGGATCTTAACAATCACCACTTAGACGTGCAAGTTCTCGATATACTAACGCGGGCCATATTAAATAATATAAATGATTCCGATGGGAATCCCTCACAAAAATTGCTTTCGAAAGCTTTAGAGTTATTTGGAAGAATTAGTTCCTCCATACCTAATAATTGCCATATTTGGAGAATGTATGGTCAGCTTACCGCTCTTAAGGAAACGGATATAGATAATGAAAAAGCAGCGCAATACTTGCAGCAAGCACATCGCGCTGCTGTTTCAGATCCCAAATGTTTTCAACAAGAAGAATCGATACAGAATGTATTACAGTTATGTTCTATATTAGCAGAAATGTATTTACGCTGCGCATCTAATTGCGAAATTAAGAAAAAACGAACATTGTTAGCTAGTGCCAAACTGTCTCTCCAAGGAGTAGTAAAGAAAGTTAAAGATCAAGTGTGGAATAACGACGCTGTTCCAACACGCTTGCAAGAAGTTGAAGACTATTTAAATGTTGTAACAAATGAACTAGAAAAAATAAAATTGTCGAATTAAATTTTAAGATGTTTTTCGAATATGTAAAATATAGAAACGTCGTGTATCAAAGTATATGTATATAAAGAAATGAAGTTTCACATCCGCTGGATAGCTATTGTTTCGTTTGAAACTATGTAGCTTCGTCAATGTTAACGATATCGGTATTTAATAAATTTTAACGATATTCTTAAAACGTGAAGCTTGTCGAATATGTAAAATACAAAATCTCGATTCATTGAAGCATCTATATAGACGTAATCCTTTAACGACATCAGCGTTTTGCAACAATTAAATCATATCACGAGGAAGTCTAAAAATTATAGAAATATTATCATACGGTTGATTCATAGTGATAACGTTACTTATGTTGATTCATAGATTTTACCAATATTTCTAATTTTATTTAGTTAAAAAAGGACGAACAAACTTTTTTAAAAATTGTCCTAATAACAGACAATTCGGAAAGTCCATTATACTTTTATTTTAGATGGCATTTGCTGGAAAAGTTGTGTTAATAACAGGAGCTAGCTCTGGTATCGGCGCTGCGACAGCTGTTCATTTTGCCCAACTTGGGGCGTCGTTATTGTTAACAGGTCGTAATTTGGAGAATTTAAAGGCGGTTGCTGAAAAATGCAAACCTAGCAAATCGTTTATCGTAACCGGAGAAATAACTAAAGAAACCGATGTTAAAAATATTATCGAATCTACCATTAAACAGTATGGTAAATTAGATGTTTTGGTCAATAATGCTGGCGTATTGGAACATGGAAGCATAGAGACTACTTCAATGGAGCAATACGATAGGTATAAATTTGTACTTTCTAAACATTCAACTTCTCAAATAATTACATAACAAAAAATGTAAATATCACAGGGTATTCAATGTAAACGTACGTTCTTTATATCATTTAACAATGCTTGCTGTTCCACATATAAGGGAAACTAAAGGTAATATCGTAAACGTGTCGAGCGTTTGCGGATTAAGATCGTTCCCAGAGGTTCTATCGTATTGCATGAGTAAATCAGCTGTCGATCAATTCACAAGATGCACTGCTCTCGAGCTTGCATCGAGACAAGTATACGTTATACATAGAAATCATGAAAAAAAAAAAACAATTTCTAAATCTTTTAGATAAAATAAAAAGTTTTGTGCAAACATTATACTTATTACTTTTCTTTATCTAGGTTCGAGTAAATGCTGTGAACCCTGGCGTTGTAATTACGGATCTTCATAGGAGGAGCGGTATGACGGACGCGGAATTGAAGGAATATTTCGAGAAGAGTAATAAAACCCATGCGCTCGGCAGGACAGGAGATGTTACAGAGGTCGCGAAGGCAATTACATTTTTGGCACACGACGATGCTAGTTTCATAACAGGTGTAACTTTATCCGTCGACGGAGGGAAACATGCGATGTGTCCCCGTTAACTTGTACTCAAAATACGAATCATTGTTATTGTTATATTTATTATTGAAGAACCTGTTATACTTGGAATGTGATACAATATTAAGATTTACCTCAATAACTGGTTATTTGCTTCATTTTTGCAATGTACATCAAAAACGTAAACGTTATACCGACGTCACAAATGCACGTACTACCTTAAAGGTTTAGATTGGTAGAATTGCATTGGTACACTGCATTTTACCAATTAGAAATTCAAACACATTTCGCGCCAAATGTGCATTTGTGACGTCACGACAATTTGGTCTATTGATGATCCGTATTTCGTACGAGACAAAATTCTACGTAAAAATACGTAAGATTCTTTTGATCGTTTGCATGATGAAAGATGCAACTATTATTAATCGATTCGAGAAATCTGTTATACTGAAACTATAACAACATTGCTTTCGGTGATCATATCGTAAAATGCGTCGTCAGTTGAAGATATGATGGCATAGTAAACAGAGCGGGGATAGGTGTTGAACTTCAGATGTTATACACTCTATGTATTAAATCACGGTTTATGATTGTTAGCTCTTCGCATGATCAATTAAAGATTATGTAAGGTACAGAATCGATGTAAGCAACGCAGTTGCGTGTTGCACAGAACTGTTTTTCTTTAATAAATCTGGCGTCGTATAAAAATCGCGAAATTTAGAGGCTGGTATGAAGGGACTGAATACGATCGGGAATATGAGATTATAGACTGAACGAGGGACAAATAATCTGTAAAGAGAATATATTTTGTACAATTATTTGATTATTCAAATATTTGGGCTTTTCTTTGACAAATTAGAAATGATTGTTGTCGACGATGCTATAAAACTAACGTTCAATTCGAACTAAGGTATACGAATACAAGATATAATTTTACGATAACCTTTAATACAAATTCATTTCACAGTAACGGTGTCCCTAAATTCGAGAATTTTGCTTTGTTAAAAAATCGATTGTACGCGGATCTTATCAAATAAAATAAAAAGAAAAAATTTACGCGCCGCATACTATCTTCGCCAATAATAAATCATCGAACACTATCTAAAGAGAAGTACATATGCACATGTGGCCGTCGTACTATCAACATTTTATCTTTAAAGTATATTTCGAGGCATTAATCTTACATTGTAGCTGCAAGTCTGACGTGACGCTAACGACGCTGCTATGTCTGTCAAAAACTTACCGTATTTCGTATCTGGATCTGTGATCAAAGGTTTTGGCAGGGGTTCCAAATCTTTAGGCGTACCAACAGGTAGGTCTCAAAATTGACATTTTCATTAATTAATTACGATATCTCTGAATGAACGAGAAACGATTTGAAATTGATATCGTACCGCGGAAGGTGGTCTACAATCCCACATGAAACGTTCAGGATCATCAGTCCATTGGCTTAATAATAATTTCGTTCTATACGTACAAGCAATTACTATCGCATTCTCGAGAATATCGTAGTTATTGAAAATAAATACCTATATCCATTAGATGAGAGAAAGTCTCGAATCTTTAGCAAGCATGCATTAGTTTGGTGGGAATATATTATGCCTACGTCGGCTGGTTCGCACTCGGTAAAGTATAGTAACGTAACGAACGACTTCGTTATTGTAGCAGGATCAGACCTGGAAAGTAAAGCAATGGGTTAATTCTTACATTTCCAAGAAGAAAGTCACCAGCTCAGCCGCCAATCAAGATAACTGCTCGAAGGAGAAGAGCCTGTGATTGATGCCAAAGCTGGTAACTTTCTCCTCGAAGGAAAGTTAATATATATAGATAGATACTTACTGGCGGGAAAACAAAAATAATTTGGATCGAATGTCGTACTTCCCATCTCGTCTTTCATAATTTATATTACGAGAAATATGCGGGTACTGTAAATTAAAGATTTGTAAATAGAATGTAAAACATTTTAGCGACGTTTGACACTGAAGTTAATGCGTTCTATGTAATCGAGCAACAACCTTAATTGTTCGTAGCAAATCTTGAAGATAAGGTAGTCGATGCGTTACCTGGTGATCTTGACAATGGAGTCTATTATGGATGGGCTTCTTTAAATGGAGAAGTTCATAAGATGGTCGCAAGTATTGGCTGGAATCCGTTTTACAAAAATGAAAAGAAAACGGTGGTATGAATTCAAATATAAAATATGTATTGCGTATAATTCGGTATTTGATGTTTCACGGGTTTAAAGGGTGTTACATTGTCGATAAATTATTGTAGGAAGTCCATTACCTCCATAAATTTGAAAATGATTTTTATGGAAAGCAAATTAAAGTAATTTTCACGGGTTATATACGACCAGAAAAAGATTTTACTTCTGAAGGTAAATAAATAAATAAATAAATATATTTCTATATAAATTGTTTAAAGTTTAATTTACTTTCTTTTATTAAAGTATTATTTTATCATTTCAGTGGATTTAATTAAAGCAATAAATAATGATATCGCTATTGCCGAAGAGAAATTGGAGCAACCGGATATGAATGTTTATAAAAGCGATAAATTCCTACTAGAATAATGCATTTGTATAACAAGTAATATCGAATCGTGTACAGATTAGACTCAAGAATCAATTAAGAGATCGTTCGTAGAACATGAAAATAATATATTGATATCTAACTTGTTAGATTTTCAAATACATTTAGCTAGTTAGGAATATAGATATGTATAAACTGAATCCATGCATTTTATTATCGTGTGACGTAAAAAGCTGTAATTGAACGAAATTATTTGTATTATATTTGTACTGTAGCATTTATACATTTAAAGCTACATTTAAAACTGTACAATGAATAAACATCAAATTATTACATATATATATACATATACCCCTCCCAAAAAATGATTAATGTTCAACTTGTTCCTGGTGATGATGATGACGAAGGTAACGAGGATGATGGAGGAGGTGGCGGTGGTGGTGGTGGCGGTAAAGATACCCAAGGCATATTCATTCTCGTAGGAGGCTGTGGCATTTGTGATTGCCAAGCCATATTGGGATTTCGAAATCTTAAATTCGGGGACACATGTGTGCGATTTTGGAAAGGTAATTGTCCTGGAAGAAGTCGTGGACCTGTATTAAAGGGAATTCTAGGATTCAAAGGCATTGCTGTGCCATCTTCATTGTAGTAGTTATGTGAATTATAAAAATTTTGATTGATATTATTTATATTAGGGTTTGCATATTGCACAGATTGTAACGGAGTTGGGTACATCCCGTATCCATATTGTTCGTTACTTCCTGGATGTAAACCTCTTGGAATGGATGGCCAACTATTTTGATAAGGATGTACCCATAAGTTTTGCAACTGACTTTCAGTCTGCATGGACGAAAATTGTCTCTGACCTCCCCGTGGATATCCTTTTCTATTTTTTTGCGTATTTCTATTCCACGGGTGATTCGATTGCCAACCAGCGGTGGGACCTAAAAATATTATCATATCAGGATCAATTGTACATATTGATTTTGTACAAGACACTTACTCGAAGCACGTTTTCGTTTAGATGGAACGTCTGTTTCATTTGTATTAGTTGTTTGTTTTGCTTTTAATTTTTCATAATAAGCTCGTTCTTCTTCGTCATCGGAAAATTCCAGAGGCTCGTCCGTAGTCGCGTCGATACCTTTCATTCTACAATTGTTATAAATCGTTAAATGTGTTTCATGTTGAGTTTATTAAATATTGGAACAAATTAGGATAACTGTATTTAGACTTACTTTGTTAATTCATGTAAGAAAACCAATGATGTATATTCTGTATTCGG
>NW_026532396.1:0-1340 GCF_026283585.1 Hylaeus volcanicus | reverse complement strand
GGAAATATAACGAGTCTCTTCGCGCACGGCGGACCAATAGGTCTCGATGAACTTTTTCACTTTCCCGTGAATCTAGCATGTCGACGTTGACAATAAACATACAGAATATCCTCAAACTAACTTAGCCTAACACAATCTACCGTTGAAATTCGACCTTCGTCGATTTTGACTGTCGGACCAATACGACTCGCCGAAATTTCGTTAGTTTCGGAATCGAATAACACCCTAATCGAAGGAAGTATCATTGGAACAAGAGCAGAGCGTCTTGTCACAGCCGAATCACGCATTGGAATTTGTCTGTGGTCGATATTTCAGCTTTTACGGGTTGTTCAAGGTAGAAAGCAATACGCCGCTGGTACTTGGAAATATAACGCGTCTCTTAGCGCACGGCGGACCAATAGGTCTCGATGAACTTTTTCACTTTCCCGTGAATTTAGCACGTCAACGCTGACAATAAACATACAGAATATCCCCATCGTCGATTTCGACTGTCGGACCAATACGACTCGCTGAAATTTCGTTATTTTCGGAATCGAATAACACCCGAATCGAATCAAGTATAGTTGGATCAAGAGCAGACCGTCTGGTCACAGCTGAATCAAGCATTGGAATTTGACTCTGGACGATATTTCAGCTTTTACGGTTTGCTCAAGGTTGAAAGCAATAGGCCGCTGGTAGTTGGAAATATAACGAGTCTCTTCGCGCACGGCGGACCAATAGGTCTCGATGAACTTTTTCACTTTCCCGTGAATCTAGCATGTCGACGTTGACAATAAACATACAGAATATCCGCAAACTAACTTAGCCTAACAAAATCTACCGTTGAAATTCGACCATCGTCGATTTTGACTGTCGGACCAATTCGACTCGAAGAAATTTCGTTATTTTCGGAATCGAATAACACCCGAATCGAAAGAAGTATCACTGGAGCAAGAGCAGAGCGTCTGGTCACAGCTGAATCAAGCATTGGAATTTGTCTGTGGACGATATTTCAGCTTTTACGGGTTGTTCAAGGTAGAAAGCAATACGCCGCTGGTACTTGGAAATTTAACGCGTCTCTTCGCGCACGGCGGACCAATAGGTCTGGATGAACTTTTTCACTTTCCCGTGAATCTAGCATGTCGACGTTGACAATAAACATACAGAATATCCTCAAACTAACTTAGCCTAACACAATCTACCGTTGAAATTCGACCATCGTCGATTTTGACTGTCGGACCAATACGTCTCGCCGAAATTTCGTTATTTTCGGACTCGAATAACACCCTAATCGAAGGAAGTATCATTGGAACAAGAGCAGAGCGTCTTGTCACAGCCGAATCAAGCATTGGAATTTGTCT
>NW_026532395.1:0-2033 GCF_026283585.1 Hylaeus volcanicus | reverse complement strand
CGCTCCGCCGCGGCGGCCCGTGTACTGGTGGTCGGACGAGATCGCTGCCATGCGAGCTAGCAGTGTGGCGGCCCGACGCCGGTTTACGCGTTTCCGCCGCAGACAAAGTCGCGACCCGGCGAGGAAAGAGGAGCTGTACCGTGACTACCGCCAGGCAACGATGGCCCTCCAGTCGGCCATCAAGGAGGCCAAGGCCCGAGCCTGGAACGAGCTCCTGGAGTCTCTGGACCGCGATCCGTGGGGCCGTCCCTACCGGATCGTTATGGGGCGTCTGCGACCGCCGGCGCCTCCGGTCACGGAGAGTCTGGACCCCGACGTGCTCGAGCGGGTCGTCGGTACACTCTTTCCGGACGATCCGGAGGAGCGAGGAACAGCCGAGCAGGCGGACCCGATTACCTGGTCCGCCAACGTAGGGGTTTCCGAACAGGAGCTCGCCGATGCTGTCGCTAAGCTCGGGACCCGCAACACGGCCCCGGGCCCTGACGGCATTCCCGGCCGGGCCTGGGTAATGGCCTTGCGCGTCCTCGGGCCCCGCTTCCGGCGGCTGCTGGACGGCTGCCTGAAGTCGGGGCGCGTGCCGCGACAGTGGAAGAGGGCCAGGCACGTCCTCGTCCCCAAGAAGGGAAAGCCCGCGGACTCTACCTCCGCCTACCGGCCCGTTTGCCAGCTGGACGAGGCGGGGAAGCTTTTAGAGCGTGTGCTCGCTTCCCGCCTCGCCGCCCATCTGTCTCGTGTCGGCGAGCTCGGCCTGGCCGTGTGCCAGTATGGATTTCGCGGTGGCCGCTCGACGCTTGACGCGATCGAGCACGTCAAAGCCCTCGCGCACTCGGCCGTGTCCCGCAGCGGGGTGGCGCTGGGGGTGTCTCTAGACATCTCCAACGCGTTCAACACCCTGCCCTGGGGCAAGGGCAAGGGTTTTTTTTACGTGAGGAAATGCGTTTACGCACGCCCCCTCATAAGGAGGGGTAGTGTGGGACTCGCCCCTTGATTTGATATCAAGGGAAATACCCACTAGAACCTCACGGTGGCCGGCCACGGCGCATTGGGGAGGGGCACCGGGATCTCTTACGAACGCTACCTGTGCCCCCCCGCGCCTCCCCCCCTCCCCCCCAACGAAGGGAGGAGTGCCATCTCCGGTGGGGAGTGAATACCTCCCCACCTGACCGCGGGTGCCACAGCCCCCGGTCTCGCCTGTCCCTTTTAGTCGCCTCTTACGACAAGCAGGGATTACCGTGGTCGTATTCTGTTCCCCGACCTACAGGGAAATATGCCGCGATGGGGCCAACGGCCCCCCGCGGCGCAAGCGCCGGGCATGTTCCAAAGGAGTGTGGGGGGGCGTCGGGTGACGACCCCCCTCCCATGCCCGGCGGCCCTGCTGGCAGCCAGCGAGACCAAAGCTTGAGCTCGCCAGCTACGTGTGCAGAGCCGCCCTACGCGGCAGACTGCCAGGAGGAGGTGAGGGTTTACGGGGGGGGACCAGTCCCCCCCGCGGCAGGGGCGGCACCTAGTCGCCGTCGCCTGGCCCGCCTCAACCTCCTCCTCTCTATGCGAGCGGGATCGGTGCGCTCCTGATCCCACTAGTCATCCTCCTTCCGCGAGACAGTAGTCTCGCAGAAGGAGGACACCGCGTTCCAGGACCTCTCGCTCTCGACCATGGCTGGAACGACGCCCGGAAGCGAGAGGTCCCCTCCAATAGCTAGGCGGAGTGCCCGCCTCTCTCGCGAGCAGCCGGGCACTCCTCCAGCAAGTGCTGGGCAGAGTCCAGCTCCGCGCCGCACTGGTGGCACGCTTCCCAGCTTACATGAATCCCGGGGGGAGGGTGTTAGCTTCCCCCACTACCTACTCTATATGACCCCGTTCGGAGGGACACGCTCGGTGTCCCCATCCCTGGGGCCGTCGGAATGGGCTTCCCGAGCCCCCGCTCGGTCCACCCACAGGCCTCAGCATCTTCGTGTCCGTACTGGATGTGGAAACAAAGAGCTTTCTGAACGCCAGGACAAGAAGACGCCGACACCGGTAAGGGAGGGTCGTCG
>NW_026532394.1:0-2526 GCF_026283585.1 Hylaeus volcanicus | reverse complement strand
GGGAAAAAACAGATTTCAAAAATCTCATTATCGGGTGCTGACCATCATTTGAATTATTTTGAATTATTAATTGATGAAGATACTGTTGAAAATGCCGCGAAATATCTACGCGCCTCCGTGTTAGGTATGTGTGTGCTAGACTTTTTTGTTTCTAGGCGAATGTGTGTGTGTGATGCGTTTTAGTCGAGCTATGACCGGCGACCACGTTGTATCGTTAATCAAATATATAATAGTTATTGAGAGATTGGTGGTCCGGTTCCTTTATTAACCCAACAGGTACAAACAAAACTATTGGTGGTAACATTCAAGTACAAACAAAATACTGTCATTTTCTAAAAAAAAAAAATTAATTTTTGAAAAGTAGGGTGCCAGGTTCACATAGCTCGTTAGTTGGAGAAAATTGATAACTGAGAAATGTACAAAATTCTTATAATTTGTTCCTGTCAAATTGTAGTTTCAGTGGTAGAATCTCCTATCTCTTTCCTTTTAATAATTCAATTAACAGTATAATTAACGCAGAATTAATTACCTCGGCCCCATTCCGTCAGTCGTCGACCACCGGTTTCTCGATAGCCGCTCAATTCATCGGTCTACTTTGTGGACACCATCTTCCTCCCGCGTTATCGATTCGCGGGGTATCCTCCCCCGCATTACCGCGCTTTGAAGCTGTCCCATGCCAGCAGGGGCTGTAGTATGTAACTCCCCGGTCGCGTATGTGTACACAATCGTCTAGTGACTGACAGTTATCGAACCACCTCGGACTAGCCTTTATCGCCGTGGCGATCGGTGTATCGTGATTCACGTTGCACACGAGCGACGATCGCCGTTCCGTCATCCTTGCATAATAATCTCCATCGACGTTCGCCGCGCCGACTAATTCCACGGTATCGATCCCTCGCGCTCGATCGACTCCACGTTTCATTATTCACGGTATTTTTTTTTCAATCGCCTTGCTATTCGTTATTTCAGTTGCGACGTTCCGGGCCTTATTTACGCGAATTTATGCAAAGGTTTATATGATAGGAGATCGTTTTGTTTAGATAAACTTTTTGACACTTTTCTGTACCGAAACTATCGACAACTAAGTCGAGTAGCGGGAGTAAGCGGGAGTAGTCGAAATGTTAGGATGTATTTAAAATTAAAAAAGGGAGGACCAAAAGAATTTTTATTTATACATGATAAGTATTTATTTGTTTCAATGATTGTCAGCGAAAACTGCGATAAAGATATTGTTAACACTTTATTTATCGGGAGCCTATTTCTATAGGCTTTTTAATTCCAGTATTTAGCTTCACGAATTTATTTATTATAGTTATAGTATGAAGGAATTATTGTCAGCCTAGATTGGCATATGCTGCTGTAGAAAATTCTTTCTTTAATTAAAGACTGTTTCTAAATAGCCCGGTAGATAAAGTGTTAATAGAGAACTGGGTAATTTCAAAAAGAAATTAAAAATACAAGTAAATAATAAGAATTTCGTAATAGTAGAAGTTTACTAGTTTCTACTTGGACCACTGGAAAATCCCGAATCTGTAACTAGACACCTAGTGATTATTTTGTGGACACCTGATTAGACCAGAAGGAATTTAGCAATTTCTTGTTGAGCCGCCAGAGGGCCTTGAACCTTTCATCTAGACGAGTAAAGGTCACAGGTCCCTACTCGTACGAGGAAGAGTTCACTGGTCCCTCCTAGTCGAACTAGAGGGTCATGGATCACTAGTTGAGCGACAGGGAGATCACGTCTGATGAGCTTAATTGCTCCTATGTCAACTAATTGATTATCCGATTAACCGACGACTGATGGAGTCTGATCGGTCCGTTAAATTGACCGAATTTGGAGTTGATTGATATGTAACCGAGAACCTGATTGATAATGAAACCAAGAGTGGTTGCTCTTACAGACCTGCTAATTAGATAGATTCTGACTCAGATTTATGGCAATCTGAACATCTCCACTTTCAGAGTAATCTCTATTGCAACTGAATCCATGCTCGTTGAACACTAGAATTCTTCTATTCGGTAGTTCAATTGTAAGATAGACAGCATTTCATTCAACGAGTCACACAAATTTTTGTTCATTATTAATTATTAGATTGCGAATTTTATGCATTTTCGATATAAACTAACATAACAAGTCGTTACCTAGGTAATAATAAAGGAACAGAGTGTTCGATTATGGGTGGAAGCAGTAAATGAAATACTATAGTTTTACTTAAATGAATTTTATTTTATCTCTACGAAAACTCAGAGAGTGTTTATATTAACAGGCTTATCGCCCCGCACTTCTAAGAACTAAAAAACCGCGAGAAGCTATGTGGACCTGGCACCCGACTTTTCAAATATTCATTTTTTTTTTTATAGAAAATGATAGTATTTCGTTTGTAGTTGATTGTAGTAACAATAGTTTCGTTTGTACCTTCATCAATTAATAATTCAAAAAAATTCAAAAAATGGTTAGCACCCGACATTGAGATTTTTAAAATCTGTTTTTTCCCTATTCTTTAGAATCGTTTGTACTCGTTTGTA
>NW_026532393.1:0-2207 GCF_026283585.1 Hylaeus volcanicus | reverse complement strand
ATACCAGCGCCCATATACGAGTGGTGTGAGAATCTTTATTTTTATAATAAATAATTAGAAATAAATCGTCATTATTATTGCACTTAAACTCCCAATATCGACTGCTACGCTTGTAGGGACGTGTATTCGTCCGCCAGGCCTCTAGACAGTTGACGAACCCGCTTTTCTTCGCGTCTGTACCCGGGTCTTCCTGTCGCCCAGCTGCGGCATTTTGATCTGAAACAAGACGTGACAAGGAAAAATTGGTTACAGCGGTGGGATGTATTAAAAAATTTTGTGAAATTAATACGCCAAAAGGTGGGATAGATTAAAATTTTTGTGAAATTAATACGCAAAAAGGTGGGATAGATTAAAAATTTTGTGAAATTAATACGCCAAATGTGGGCTTGCACTTAAAATCTTAACCCTAATTTGCCAAAATTTGCTGTTTAATGGATTAAAAGGTGAGATTCCATCGTTTCTTGCAACTATTATTTGATTTTCTCCAAATTTCTTACTATTTATACGATCTCGCAAAAATTCAAAGGAACTAACAAACAGATTCTCGACATCAGGGCCTAAACAATGTCACTAAAACCTTGCTATAAAGACGTAACGTGTTTTCAAAAAAAAAAAAAAAAAAAATAAAATAGTTTGATATGAGTTCCAAAGACGGCATACAGACACGCTCCGCTACAACCAGTTCAACACCGTATACGATCGACGAATTAGAAACAATGGCCGAACACGTCAAACAACGCGAAGAAAGAGTACGCAAACTAGAACGACAGATAGAAATAGATAGACACACTCTGGAAAAACAAATAAACGATCAACAAGCCTGTATGGACCAAAGAAAAGACTTTACGATACCAGAACACATGGAAATTTTACAACAATTAACGTTAGTAGTTCAAAAATTAAGCAACGATATGAAAGATTTAAAGAATCGATCCGCGATTCCAGAACGTGCACCTAGCCGCGAAGGTCTCACCTACGAAGATCCTGTAAACGATCAAAGACTCTCGACAGACCCCACACCATTAGATTCTAACTCATCAGGCATTCACAAAAGAGTCAAAGAAGCGACAGACGGAATTCAAAATTTTGATGGCACAAGGTCCATGGTTATCCCTTTTTGCGAATCATGTCTCAGAGCACGCGATTATTTACTTCCAGGCGACGAACCGCTCTTAACGCGAACCATCCTTAACAAACTCCGCGGACCAGCTTACAGAATTATTGGTCGATCAAAATTTCAAATCAACAAAAGCGCAAATTTCTACAGAGATGAGCTAAGCCGAACCTTTCAAGCACCACATCAACCAGTATTAGACTACGCGATTAAAATTCAGGAATTCAGGGATCTAATATTAGACGGAGATCAACAGAGATACGATTTACTAGACGAGCGAACTGAATACGAAGTACAAAAAGACACATTAGAAGCTTTCGTTCAAGGCTTACTACCTGACATTGCCACTCGACTGTGTATCGAAGGTTACAAAAATTTAGATGACGCTATTGAAAAGGCGATTAGCATTCACACAGTATCATGGACGAGCAATCTCGCTTCAGGCGAAATTATAATTTGAACTACGATAGAAGGCTAGATTACAGACCCAAGCAATATGAACGACAGGACAAACCTCGGTTCGATTATAACAATCAGGACAGACCTCGACCCAATAATAATAATAACAATAATATTAATCGTAACAACTATAACGGTAACCCTGAGAGACCTCGACCGAATTACAACCACCTCAACTACAACAATAATAATAATTTTGGAAACAATCGGGACAACAGGCTACGGCGAAAGATTCGGTAGCACGAACACCAACACAAGATCAAATAATTATTCTAACCAGAGCGCGAGGCCGCCCGACAAACAATGCCGCTATTGGAAAACATCGGGTCATACTATCGAAGAATGTCGAAAATTACAAGCACGCAGACAATACGAACAAAATCAGTCCAAAGCAGAAGAAGCAAGGGTCAATACCGTACAACAGACGTGCACGTACTGTCAAAAAACAGGTCATATGGACGAATATTGTCTAGAACAGAGATTCGATGAACCGTCGGGAAACGACCAGGTTCCCCGATTCAATCAGGGCGCCGATCGCGGGAACCAACCAGCAGAAGAGCACCCAACAATGACGCAAAATCCAGAACCATCCTCCTAAGTTTAAAGGCGAAGAATCAAACATCCTCCATCAACG
>NW_026532392.1:0-1288 GCF_026283585.1 Hylaeus volcanicus | reverse complement strand
TAACGACCTTCATATCTTTCGAATATGATGAACAAGTGTTTTTATTTTGACGATACACCTTCCCCTCGGTTTATATTAGGTTGTCCCAAAAGTTTCTTTCGTGACTTGCGCACAGTTATTTTGTGTAGCAGTGTTTATATAAATGGACATCCTAGTTTCTTAGATGTTAATGTTGTAACAGTAATGGAGCAAAATGAATCGTACACAATTCAATAATGTAACATTAGACATAAAATATTGTGTATTTATTAGCTATTAATGAAATGGAGGAAACTTTTGGGATAACCTAATACTTCATCATGGATCACACATTTTCTATTGGGTTTATATCAGGGAACTGCAATGGCCAAGGTAGTACGGTAATAGCGTTTTCCTCTTTCCAATCTAGTACAGACGCGATTTCGATGTTTAGAGTCGTTGTCCTCTTGCAATATTCACTGGTCTTTGGCTTGATTGAACCAACGTTTCACGGATGTGATAAGTCCCCTTTGATATATTTTGAACATTCTTTGTGCATTCTGATTGTCCGTGAAAATGCATAAAGTCCTGAAACCCCGTGCGTTAAAGCAACCCCAACCATGCACTTTTATGGGGTGTTTAACACTTCTTCGTATTAATCTTTTTCCACTGACAGGCCAAGCATGTCTAATAGGACACCAAGCCCAAAACGAAGATTCATCACTGAACACTATATTGCTGCAATCACGATCACTATTTTCGTGAGCCCACGCCAGGCGATTTTCGACATGCTTCTTTGAAAGCAACGGGTTCAGACAGTGTTCTCCGTCACTTGACATCATATTCGTCTAAACGCCGTTTCAATGTCATTATACTTATATTTATTCCCTTTTTAGCCAATAGGATTTGCCCCTTTCGCAGTGAAAGAGTCGGATCATTCTCAAAACACCAAGGAATCATTTTATTTTCTCGAGTACCAGTCTTTGGTTTTAACCCTCGATTTGGGAAGTCATGGACATTTCTTGTCTCCTTGTATCGTTTTATCCACTTTTTTACAAACTGTGACGATATATGAATGTAGTTAGCAGCATTTGCAGCACTCAACTTTGGCCCTTTTGGATGGCAACATAAGAATACAGCTTCCAACCATTTCGCATATATGGCACTCATTTTAGAAAGCTGTTCTGTACAATGTCTCACACGAAACTGAATGATGTTCAACCAATGCGTAATAGAGGAGTCTGCATTTGTTTATATTCTTACTCTCTCGCCCTCATTCGGTGTTAGGTTTCGCAGATATCGCCGACATGCTCTTGTGAGACAGACTGTA
>NW_026532391.1:0-2523 GCF_026283585.1 Hylaeus volcanicus | reverse complement strand
CGGTGTTCTCTCGGGCTCGTGGCACTTTGGCCGTGTCCACAGTCACACCTGGTCTAAGCGTGGAGCTTTGGGCCAGGCGGGACACTCATTACCACGGCTTCCTGTTTCGACCCCGCGTTTCGGGCGATCCTCGTTTTCTCTTGGGCCCGAGCCTATCCTTTCGAGGATGCGCGCTACTCTGCTGGGGGTGGTCCATCATTGGGCGGGGTCCATTCTACCTATTTGTCGGGAATGCCGAAGCGGAGTTGAGCGTCGTGCAATCCGCATCCTTCAGGACCTGCAGTACCAGCCTGCATGTTCGCCCCTTTACACAGTGTATCGGAGTTGAGAGTCCTATCCATCCCCTGTCATGCTACACCCGAGGTCGTTATGCGATCCTCGTTCTTAGTCGGAGTGTTCCGTATCTCCGACTGGGTTGGTTCCCTTTTTAGTTCTACCACCCCCCTCGCCCCTTCCCTTTTGGTCCCTAGCACTCCCCCCGTCCCTCTTGCCCCTACCCACCTCCTCTGGAGGTTCCGGCTACCTAGACGCGGTTTGCCAAAATCCATCCACCCCCCCCCCCCCTCTTCTTTAACTATCCCCCTCGGGCCCTGATCCGAATGAAGGCTCGCCACCGTTCATCCGTGCCAGGGTTACCGGCTTATACATGATTCTACCTATCCCCTTTTTGTCGTACCTAATCCAACTTCTAAATTCCTTGTTTGTTTTAAGTGCGGCAGGGAGGAGTGCTCAGGTAAGGGGTTCCCACAGTGTGTCTAATGATCAGACGTGACTTTCGTGGATGGGCCCCAGCCGTCAGGCTTGCCAACCCGTCCTCGCTGCCACTCTTTCCTACTTCGCGAGCCTACCCTACTGGTGTTAGGCTGGATTATTTTATGTTCCCCATGACTCTCAACCCCGAAAACCTGGCGAATTTCTTACGTAGCTCGCGGTCACCGTCCGCTCCAGGGGGACCAACTTGGATTCCCCCCTTTTCCCACTGGAAAGTTGTTTCCACTGTTTGGAAGGGTCACCCCACCCCATCCACAGGGTCCGTGGATTCATCTGTGTGGTTCCGTGACCCCTTTTCCTACGATGGTGTAGTTTGGTCGGACGGTCACTCACTCGTCCTAGGCCGAACTTCTCCCATTCTGTGGGGAGGTGCGCGAACCCTTTTCTAATAGATGGTTACTGTGTTCGGCTGCGGTGGATGCGCTGAGGCGCAGTCGGCGCATCCCTCTGCCTTGCGTACTTCCTGTTACTAGTTAACTTTGTTTGCTGTGTCGAGGAGTCTGATCGGGACGCGAGCGGGGGGACTCAAACGTCGTCAGCCGTAGGTATGGTGGCCTACGGTGAGCGAAGTACTGGATATTCCCGCTCTCAGCTCTTGGTATGGTACATGGCCTGTCCCGTGCTCTACTCTTTTTCTTGCTGTGTCCTCCTGTTCTGCACCCAGCGGAGTAGGGGATCTGTGTAGTGTCGTTTATGTGCGATTTTCAACGAGATGCCCCTCAATCCGTCTGGTGTCTGTCTTGCTGATTTCTTGTTCTGTGGCAAGGGACACCACCCCTTCCGTGGAGTCGGTGGATCCATCTATATGGTTCCGTGACTCCTTTTCCTACGATGGTGGGGTTCTTCTTAACTGTGGCCACGTCCGCGTTACTGCTGGTAGATTATGGTAAGATTACGAGAGAAATTTCTGCCCCGATTCGTCCCTCTAATTGTGGTAGGATTTTGTTATGGAAGTCACGCTGAAGTTTTCGAGTTCTGTGAGCTTTTTGTTTCGATAAGCCGGAGAATGTAGATGGGAGTTTACAGAATTTTTATTTCGCACTTGTCAATTAATTCGGATACCGATGACTCTGAGTTATTTGTAATCGTTAGGAGAGTACTTTTAATAAGTTTATTATGTGTAGTTTAACTAGATAGAGAATTAGAAACATTATCCAACTACTCGTCTGGTTTTTGTCCATATATACCATATGTTCGGTGCACTGTGGGGTGTGCCATGCTCTTTTACTGTAGCCACGCCGATATCTCTACCGACGTGCCAAAATCCTTACTGCGGCCACGTCGATGTTGCCATCGATGTGCTGTGCTCTTTACTGTGGCCACGCCAGCGTTTCTGCCGGCGTGCCATAACTCTTGCTTAGCACTCTTTTCCTGGTGATTCGGCAGAGTCTGACGGGGACACTGCTTCAGGGGACCCATGCGATTGTTGCTTTCTGGCTTTGTGGCCTGTCAGCGATTATATCAACCTAACTTAGAGCTGATTAGATTTTGTTCTAATTCGGTCCAGTAGTTTTTTTCTTTTTTTTTTTTTTAAAGAAAACTTAACTCAATAACGCAATCTAGATGGGAGAATATAAATTTATGAGCGAATAACTAAACAGAAATAATATATATATACATATATTACTATTATTACATTTGTATGCATATGTATAACACATGTATACAGGGTGTCCCAAAAGTCGGGGAGGAGCCGGAAATGGGGGGTAGCTGAGACGATTCTGAACAACAATTTCCTTTGCAAAAATGTCG
>NW_026532390.1:0-5203 GCF_026283585.1 Hylaeus volcanicus | reverse complement strand
TATCAAGGATATTCGGATGAAAGAATGTTGGGAGACTACATTTGGTTCCTCATCAGAGGAACGAACCCAACGAATAACAGAACACAAAGCAAAGGCCGAAATTATTTCTAATCGAAATTAATTAAATAAATGTTTCCTATATAAATAGGAAAAAAATACAAAAACATAGTAGAATTGGGATTTTTGTACCTTTACTCAATTGTTCCTAACTCCGGTATTTATCCACAGATTTTCTTCAACAAAAGCTGGTTTTCTTCGTAAAAGTGCGATCTATACGTAAACTATAAGAAACTGGACATAATTTGATAATTTCTATTTTTCCATGGCAATGGAAGAAATATTCGTGTTCTATTTTAGCAAAAAAAATCAAAGTTTCTCATATATATTGGCTCCTAACACTTAAATTATTGAATCGATTGAAAAATAATGTAAAAAACAATTGTTGGAAATTCGATTACCTTTAAAATGGCGTCTTGAGCGACTCAATCGGAGATTTCTAATTCGAGATATGGCCTAAAATGTGAACGTATGTCAGAAAAAAATAAAAAAAAAATTCAAAAATTCATATAAAAAACACTTATTCATAGAACAATTTTTTCTTGCGATTTTCGAGTTTAGTAGGCCAAAATACATAAGAAAAAAATTGTGGCATGGAATGTACATTTTGGTTGTAAACTAGTATTATAGATTTGATCAATATAAAAACGAAATTATCGGATTAGTGATTACTGAATTGCGGATGTTTATGCAAATTCACATTTTCGCATTTTACGAACTAAAATAAATTTCTATTTAGGATCAATTTTTTAAGGTATGTTTGCAAAGTTTTTATTTTTCATAAATGTAGGATTTGGGATGATCGAAGGTGGCGAATGAATTAGACACGTGAGAAACTTGTAAATATAATATAATTAATAATATAAAATTGAAAAGGTATAAAAGAAAGCTGACGGAACACGCCCATACGTACCACTATTTTGACTACTTCCAAAAAGTCCCAAGCTCTCGCACGCCGCTTGCCTCGAACAAACGAAAAACGCGTCACGATACCTCGCGAAGGCACCCGAAAAACGTCGAACACATCGACCACTCGACCGATGCGTTCACCGATCGAAACATAACTTTCCTTCATAAATATCCGCAGTCTAGTCATTATAATAATACTAAACACCACAAAACAATTTTTCCATTATTTCGTTCACTGATTTTTGAATTGGTCCCAAAGTCTGTGGTACAATTTCGTGTCTCCATAAAAGCAGCTCGGCAGAATTAAAAAGAAACAAACTTCTAAATAACATCCAAAATATGAAATAAACAAACGCTACATAAACATTAGACATTAACTTTCAAATTGAATCAAACGCTACTAACAAATGTATAGTTTCAACGTTCTCTTGATCCATCCTGTTGCATGGATCAATTTTTCCATGGCAATGGAAGATTTTGGGCTTTGATCGTTATAATGGTACTAAAATTATTATTTTGTTCAGAAATCGTTGAATTGGTCCCAAAGTCTAAGGTACAATTTCGTACCAGCATAAAAGAAGCTCGCTGGAATTAAAAGAGCGACGTTATTTTTGCGACGTAAAGTAAATTCGCCCAAGGCGAGCCGCAGAATTTTTTCATACTCTATGCAGTAACGTGGATGCACCTGCGGTCAGGAAATCGAGAAAATATCTCCTCGGTTCGGCGATCGGCTCGCTCGGTCTTTTGTGCGCGCCGCTTACTCCGAACGGTATGAAAATCAATTATTTCGTTAATTCGTGCGTTACATTGGCTGTCACGGAACCATCACTGTGAACGACAGCGGCCCAAGGCACTATTTTTCAATTCCCAATGTCGCCCTACCTTTTCGAACGTATTTCCGTCTGATACGACCCGTGCCATTTTGTGTCCTTATCTCTGTCTCCGCGTAAGGGATTTGTGCCATCCCACGCAAGCGAACGTTCCAATTAATCGTGACCATTTCGCTTTCTTATTTACTCGTTCGCCTCGATAACAGACTGTATTTGCACGTTTCATGCGTCCAAATTTGAATGAAACGCGGACTCGTGCGTAAGTATTGCATTCCGTGACACTTGTTCCGGAAATTATTGAATTATAGCTCATTTATTACAGGTGTTTGATAATATAATTAGTTTTTTTCAAACATACGTATCTTTCAAAAATTCCAGTTCTTGACTTAATAGACGGACGAGAATAGGACTTTGGGAGCTTATACAGAAAATGATAAAGTACCATCTAAAAATTGTGTCGGTTAAAAAAAAACTGTTTTTACTATTTTTTGTTTATAATGTTTTAAAACAAATGGATAATTTTTATAACGGGGATGGTTTTAAAAATCTAAACAACATTCAGAATATAATTCCACTTGTCTCCTTTAAGAAGCAATTTTCAAAAATACTGTCATTTTAAAATTGGCCTAATAAATGTTATATGTATTAAGATTATCCGTACAATACTAAAGAATAGACTGCCTTTGCTACGCACAATAGGCTACTGGCACATGGTTTTACACAAGAATGCAGGAGTACATTATGTACTCCGGATAATTAGAAGATCATGTTTCTCGATAGTTCATCGAATTGAATGAAATTTCTACGCTCAGGGACTGTAGCTAGATCTGATTGTAGCTGCAGTACGGGCTTAGTAACCCGCGATATACAGGGTGTCCCAGAATTAGTGTAAGAACCGGAAATGGGGGATAGCTGAGACGATTCTGAACTATAATTTTCTTTGCAAAAATGTCGGATGGTGCTTCGTTTTTGAATTATTAACGAAAATCACCGTCCAATGCAACGCACACTCAGCCGCGAGAGCATAGGCTCGAGCCAGGACCAGCCAGGACAGGCTGGCTAAGCCACACAGTGGTCCGGATGGCTAAAAACCTGGCCAAAATTATAAGGAATTTTCGGATCTTCGTGAAACTTGGTGTTTTAGGGTTATTTGGGCCGCAAATTACGAATCTGGTATCAGAATTTCAAAATTTAAAATGGGGGATCCAATATGGCCGACACGTATATTAAAAAGTTGTTACATTTTCATGAAACTTGGTACTTTATGGTTATTTGGGCCGCAAATTACGAATCTGGTATCAGAATTGCAAAATTCAAAATGGCATATCCAATATGGTCGACATGCATATTAAAAATATTAAATTATTATTGTAGCCATGGTTAAGGAATCAAGGAAAAGAATTCTGGACAGACAAAGGTTTATTGTGGGGAACATGGTTATACAGAGGATTGGGAATGGATAATTGTAACAGGAATTCAGAATGAACGGAATTATACAAAAGAGCATAATACAATTTCTCATTTTACAATATTTTACAATTTTCAATCTTTGAAATAGAAGAATCATTCTGTACTCTCCCGCTCGTAATTGGCGTCCAGGTATTATCGCCGAACTCTCCAAAAACGAACGGACGTCCAGAAATAACCTCCCTCTAGCTCTAACTGGGATGTCCACGAGTAGCTCTGTTCTCTCCTACTCAACAGGCGTCCAGGTATTATCGCCGAACTCTCCTTGTTGAATGGGCGACCAGGCACATACTCCCGTCCTCTCCCTTATTTCTAACTGGGATGTCCACGAGTAGCTCTGTTCTCTCCCATTCGACAGGCGTCCAGGTATTATCGCCGAACTCTCCTTATCGAATAGGCGACCAGGAACATACTCCCGACCTCTCCCTTCTCCAGCAGGCATCCAGGTATTATCGCCAAACTCTCCTGCCGGAGTCCCTAAGCCGAATTCCGAGAGCGGCCGATGGTCTTACCTCGTCCTCTCTCCCGGAGTGGCAAATAGGCCGAATGCCTCTACGAGCCCTCAATTTATATCGCATGGTTGCTATCCGCGGCCGCGGTTGTCAACAGTCGCGTCGTTAGGCGAGAAGGTTCGCGAGTTTGCGGTCCGCGCCTCGCGTCTTGCACCGCGCGGCCGCGACCCTTCTATGTTCTAGAAGTTTCGTACGCTCGCTTTTCGTATTTCTTGGATTTCGTATGCTACATTATGAATTTTTTATGAAATAGGATTTCTAGGTTTATAGGGCAACATAGTTAGAATACATTGGCAGAAATAACAATAATAAATTAATGTTAAATTAAAATTAAGGATAATAAGGTTTGTTTTAATGCCGCGTAAACAGTCTTCTTTTCCTTATAAGCATGGAGTTTAAATTTAAATAACTTAAAATGGCGCAAATTCCGATTCATCGAAAGATAACTAAAATTTATACCATATTGAGAAGGGAATTACAATAGTGAATCCAAAAATATTTTACTTTGTTCTTGTGGAAAGTTTATGTTTATAACATCTATTTTTATGGTAAAATGATTTACATATGAATCTATTGAGGATAAACTTTCTGTGACACAATAAACATGCGCCACTTTTCACGATATCAAGAAACATAAAAGTTCGTCAATTTTGAACCTCTGTATATCAGCAATCGATTACTATTTCTTAAAGTTTCAAACGACATTTAATGCACTCATATGTATACAACACACGCACAATATTGAAAAAAGTGGGTTCGAAATTTGAAAAATTGCATTTTGGCCAGGTTTTCGGCTATCCCGACCACTGTACGCCGCTTGCCTCGAACAAACGAGAAACGCGGCACGATACCTCGCGAAGGTATATATGTATATTATACATGATGGAGCACATGTTAGTCGTAACCTTTAAGTATATAGACATGGAGGAGGATTGTCAGCATCGAAAGTGTGTCCAAAGTCTGTGTGAGAGAGAAAGGTATAGAATGATATTTGTCCAAAGTCTGTGTGAGAGAAAAAGCTATAGAAAGATATTTGTCCTCTCTGCGCATGCGTCAAATACATTATGAATGCCATGTTATAGGTTACATTGGCGGGCTGTGTCCGTAAAAAGAGTATATGCACTCATTATCCACACTAAATGTAACGTTTATTGTAGAAAAATATGCGCATATTATCTATTAGAACAATTCATAAAACTGAAGTGCAGGGTTTCTATAGATATACAGGGTGTCCGAAAAATGTTGTAACACCTTGAAAGGAGTGGTTCGGGGGGTGATTTGGAACAACTTTTTCCTTAGCGAAAATGTCCAAGGCTTCGTTGAGGAGATATTAACGGAAAACGCCGACCAATCAGAGCGCGAGTATGCCGATGGAGCGGCCGCGGTAGCGTATGAGCGCAGACGCCTAGCGCGTAGCCTCCGCTCCAC
>NW_026532389.1:0-2672 GCF_026283585.1 Hylaeus volcanicus | reverse complement strand
AGCAATATATCGCTGGCAATTTGGAACAAAATTTAAGAAAGCAATACGCCGCTGGCAATTTTAAATAAATGTTAAGAAAGCATTACGCAGCTGGCATTTTTATATAAAATTTAAGAAAGCAATACACCGCGGGCAATTTGTAATAAAAATTAAGAAACCAATACGCCGCTGGCACTGTGAAATAATATTTGTGAAAGAAATACGCCGCTGGAACTTTGAAATAAAATTGAAGAAAGCAATACGCCGCTGGTACTGTGAAATAAAATTTATGAAAGCATTACGCCACTGGCACTTTGGAACAAAAATTAAGAAACCAATACGCCACTGGCACTTTGTAATAAAAATTAAGAAAGCAATACGCGGCTGGCACTTTGAAATAAAATTTATGAAAGCAATACGCCGCTGGCACTTTGTAATAAAATTTAAGAAAGCAATACGCGTCTGGCACTTTGAAATAAAATTTAAGAAAGCAATACACCGCTGGCAATTTGGAACAAAAATTAAGAAACCAATACGCCGCTGGCAATTTGGAACAAAAATTAAGAAACCAATACGCCGCTGGCACTTTGAAATATAATTTAAGAAAGAAATACGCAGCTGGCACTTTGTAATAAAAATTAAGAAAGCAATACGCGGCTGGCACTTTGTAATAAAAATTAATAAAGCTATACGCCGCTGGGACTTTGAAATAAAATTTAAGAAATCAATACGCGGCTGGCACTTTGAAAAGAAATTTAAGAAAGCGATACACGGCTGGCTTTTTGAAATGAAATTTAAGAATGCAGTACGCCGCTGGCACTGTGAAATAAAATTTATGAAAGCATTACGCCACTGGCACTTTGAAATAAAATTGAAGAAAGCAATACGCCGCTGGCACTTTGAAATAAAATTGAAGAAAGCAATACGCGGCTGGCACTTTGAAATAAAATTTAGGGAAGCAATACGCCGCTGGCACTTTGAAATAAAATTTAAGAAACCAATACGCCGCTGGCAATTTGGAACAAAAATTAAGAAACCAATACGCCGCTGGCACTGTGAAATAAAATTTATGAAAGCATTACGCCACTGGCACTTTGAAATAAAATTGAAGAAAGCAATACGTCGCTGGCACTTTGAAATAAAATTTAAGAAAGCAATATATCGCTGGCAATTTGGAACAAGAATTAAGTAACCAAGACGCCGCTGGCACTTTGAAATAAATGTTAAGAAACCAATACGCCGCTGGCACTTTGTAATAAAAATTAAGAAAGCAATACGTGGCTGGCACTTTGAAATAAAATTTACGAAAGCAATACGCCGCTGGAACTGTGAAATAAAATTTATGAAAGCATTACGCCACTGGCACTTTGAAATAAATGTTAAGAAAGGAATACGCCGCTGGCATTTTTATATAAAATTTAAGAAAGCAATACGCCGCTGGTAATTTGGAACAAAAATTAAGAAACCAATACGCCGCTGGCACTTTGAAATATAATTTAAGAAAGAAATACGCAGCTGGCACTTTGAAATAAAATTTACGAAAGCAATTCGCCGCTGGCACTGTGAAATAAAATTTATGAAATCATTACGCCACTGGCACTTTGAAATAAAATTTAAGAAAGCAATACGCCGCTGGCACTTTGAAATAAAATTTAAGAAACCAATACGCCGCTGGCACTTTGAAATATAATTTATGAAAGCATTACGCCACTGGCACTTTGAAATAAAATTGAAGAAAGCAATACGCCGCTGGCAATTTGAAATAAAAATTAAGAAAGCAATACACCGCTGGCAATTTGTAATAAATGTTAAGAAAACAATACGCGGCTGGCATTTTTATATAAAAATTTATGAAAGCATTACGCCACTGGCACTTTGAAATAAAATTGAAGAAATCAATTCGCCGCTGGCACTTCGAAATAAATGTTAAGAAAACAATACGCCGCTGGCATTTTTATATAAAATTTAAGAAAGCAATACGCGGCTGGCAATTTGGAACAAAAATTAAGAAAGCTATACGCCGCTGGCACTGTGAAATAAAATTTATGAAAGCACTACGCCACTGGCAATTTGAAATAAAATTGAAGAAAGCAATACGCCGCTGGCAATTTGAAATAAAATTTAAGAAAGCAATACACCGCTGGCAATTTGTAATGAATGTTAAGAAAACAATACGCCGCTGGCAATTTTATATAAAATTTATGAAAGCATTACGCCACTGGCACTTTGAAATAAAATTGAAGAAATCAATACGCCGCTGGCACTTTGAAATAAAATTGAAGAAACCAATACGCCGCTGGCACTTTGAAATAAATTTGAAGAAAACAATACGCCGCTGGCACTGCGAAATATAAATTATGAAAGCATTACGCACTGGCACTTTGAAATAAAACTGAAGAAAGCAATACGCCGCTGGTACTTTGAAATAAAATTTATGAAACCAATACGCCGCTAGCACTTTGAAATAAAATTTAAGAAAGCAATACGCAGCTGGCACCTTGAAATAAATGTTAAGAAAGCATTACGCCGCTGGCATTTTTATATAAAAATTAAGAAAGCAATGCGCGGCTGGCACTTTGAAATAAAATTTAAGAAAGCATTACGGCGCTGGCATTTTTATATAAAAATTAAGAAAGCAATGCGCGCCTGGCACTTTGAAATAAAATTTAAGAAAGCAATACGCCGCTGGCACT
>NW_026532388.1:0-5967 GCF_026283585.1 Hylaeus volcanicus | reverse complement strand
TTCCGTTAATATCTCCTCAACGAAGCCTCGGACAACATTTTCGCTAAGGAAAAAGTTGTTTCAAATCACCTCCTGAACCACCCCTTTCAAGGTGTTACAACATTTTTGAGTCACCCTGTATATATGAGCCCTTCTATACCATTTAAATAGTTTTTGTCAAATATTTATCGTATCATCACAATTGAATGAGATATTCAGGACACCTGGTTTATGTGGGGTGTAATACATACCGTATATTTATGTACGATACGAAGGAAAGACCAACTATTTTCTTCAGATTATAACGAAAATAAATAACAAAGTCGATCACAAATAAAAATGGCATTTTGTATGAAAAATTATTTAAATAGATTTCACATACAGCAAACACTTGTATAGCGATTAAATGAAAGCGCGTTGTACGATACTTTTTTCGCATGGCATACATAATCTAAAGTGACACATCATTCGAGTTGCATGTAAAATATTTGTTTGTATCATCTCAATAGGGAAATGGATTCAGTGAGCCTGGTTCGGTTGCGATACCCTGTATATGTGATATATTGCGATAAAGACGATGAGAAGAAGTTCGAAAATTTGAACTGGCATTAACGATGGCTCACCTGTGCGGTGTCCGACATCTTTATGAAATTAGACGACTAGAGATACGATTGCGTTGCGGCACCAATGGTTTCCAACTACTCCACTTCCACTTGGCGGGAGAATGCTTCGTGAAAAAATAGCTCCGTCATAGCCGGCGTCATAGTCACTGTAGATTGAGTCAGACCAAACATCGCGATCACGCTCGTTAGTAACTTACGCAAGATAAGCCATTCATCGATTGGCGCGCGCCGGTTACGAGAATAGCAACAAATTCCACGGGAATGGAAAACGCGAGGCACCGCGTCGTACAGTGGTGTGTCTGTTCTCGAATGACTGGCCAAAACGTAAGTTTTAGAAGTAACCAGCAGCCTTTTGCTAGGCATGGCGGACGGGAAAGGGAGAGAAGGTAGAATAGAGAGGGGGGAATGGGAAGGGAATGCATTTCTTCCCAGGCCTGCTGGCGGACTCATCGGTAAGGTTACATACAGACCCTTAACGCAAACGTCGGCGCATTCAAAGGTCGGTCGAGGATCCCAAGGGTCTTCGAACTGAAATGGTGGAGGGTTTCCCGAAGTTTGTTGCGTGGGTAGAACGGGAAGTAAAACTTAACGCGTTACGTGCCGGCTGGGGCGTGCACACGCTTCACGATGAAGTTTTCGTTTAAGGGGGTATTTCACTATGAACGCACAAAAAAAAGCATATTTTCAATCATTTTTTTCTCAGGAACTATTGCATAAAATTGAATGAATAAACAAATTTTTTTTTGGTAAAAAACATTTGGTCATTTATTTACAAAGTAGTATGCATGTGTGCAAAAAAAAAGAAAGTTATCCGCTGGCGCAGGTGATTTTGGCTCTCCTGGTAATCTGAAACAGAAAATCGAAAAAGTTTATTAAACCATGTCGTCACACCTATGGTCGGAACCTCCACTTATTTATTTCATCGGAAATAAACAAAATGGCAGCGTTTCTTGTGAAAGGGAGAGAAAAAAAAACACTTTTTTTGTACCATAAATCAGGTGAAATTGTAAGTAAAAATCAAAATATCAACTACTTGGAGGTTCCGACGATAGGTGTGACGACATAGTTCGATAAACTTTTTCGATTTTCTGTTTCAGATTACCAGGAGAGCCAAAATCACCTGCGCCAGCGGATAACTTTCTTTTTTTTGCACACATGCATACTTATTTTGTAAATAAACGACGAAATATTTTTTACCAAAAAAAAATTTTTTTCATTTACTTTCCTTAATCGTACCTTTAAGGGGAAAAAACATTCATTCAATTTTATGCAATAGTTCCTGAGAAAAAAAATGATTGAAAATATGCTTTCTTTTTGCGCGTTCACAGTGAAATTCCTCCAGCACTCTTCTTTCTATATCAGTTTCGAGGCGATATTTGTGATTCGATAGAATTGAAACGAAAGTTGCGATCTTTTTTGTCTTTATCTATTTCAATTCTTATTTTTTTGTTAGTATATATTTTCAAAATACTTAAAAAATTGAAAATTTTCGAACGTCAGTTCAAAATGAACGTTTTAACAAAGATAACCGTAAAATGTCAAAGTAATTATTAAGACAAAACTCGAGGAATCGTGGACAGTATGGATGTTCGTACTATGTACTTTTTGAGATTCTTAAAATGATGGCCCTGGGTATCATGTTCACGAGAGATAGGACAGCAATTAGTCATTTGCAGTATGACATCGCTGATATTAAAAAAATTATGATATTAAAAAATAATAAATATATATTTATTGCAAATATAATTAATATCAGTATAATTCAATTTTTACGTTGTTCAAGTACCGGGTATTACCGTATGTAATATCGGGCGTTTTCGGTTTTCGTGTTTTCGCGTACAAGTACCATCGAGTTGCTGGTAGGTCAGCCACGAGAAGCTCCCAAGTGCAAAGGGCTAAATATAACCGAAAACGTTAGTTGGGCCATCATTTAGTTCCACACTGTATCCAATGAGATATAGAATCGTGGTGAACGACAACTCGAAGGCGGAAAAAAACCACGTTCTGCGAAGCATCGAGTCGTGGAAGATTGACTCACTCGCATCTCGTAACCCAGATCCGATTTTATCTGCGCCGTGCAACGGTGCCACGGCAAAACAGTGCCGTGAGACGCAACATTTTCCATCCTGGGAAAACCCGAACCGTACGATCCAGCCACGGAAAAGCTATTCCTTGAACTGTACGGGTATTTTCCAATTCCATGAACCGAGGACCTTGACCGCTCCGGAAATTGCTTTGTTACAAAACACAGGGGTGAGATTTCAGGCACCGAGTACCTACGCTACAGGGATGGCCAAGGTGACAAGCTTTCGGAGCTCTATTCACGTACGCAGTTTCGCGAACAGCTGCATCAGATGTCCAAACAGATGAAATTCGATATTTTAATCTATCGATGAAAAACTGATTCTCAAGGATGTGAAATCGGTGAAATTATTTTGACACCAGGTTTGCGGAACACGGCCATATCGAAGCATTCCTATTTTTAACAAATTTTACAGAAACCATTTATATTTTTTGTCAACCACTCATGTTGACTCTTATCTGTGTGACCGATACAAATGGTTGGATATACCCGAAAATAATATAATACAAGAATATTGGTTATCGATAGACCTAAAAGATAGTCAGTGACATGATTTTGTATTTAAACCACAATAATGTTTTTTATGTTAAAAATGAAGTGAAAATTGTAAGGTGAACTTTAGGGGTACTTGGTAGATATGATACATTAATCTTGATAAAAAAAAAGAATAATTTTATCATCTGGGAAATTTCATGAAGATAAAATTTGGCATTTACAGCTTGTTCTTTGGTCCCATAGTTTAGGAGATAATGAAAGATGGAAATAATTCACAGAGAAATGAATTGTAGGTCATTTGACCGAATTCGCCGTTAACATTTACATTTAAAAATCTATCTCTACGTTACACCTAGTTCAATGCGTTCACCTGTTATGAAGTACCTAATTATACTTACATAAACACTACACTAATTATCGCACCTAGTGAATAGGAATAATATTTCACGCGGGTGAAACCGCGGGGAGCAGCCAAGCTAGTATCCAAATAAAAAGACAATCATATATCCAAATTCATTTTTGTCTAATCCTCCTAATTCATTTCGATGCCCTTAAAATCTCGAAAAAAGTTACCACGAGAATAAAATTCGGTCCATCATCGTATTGGCGCCTTCATACAAAATAAGCGATGTATTTAAGGTGTTCAAGTTAGATGAAATACCGTGCGTATATAACAATATTATCTTGAAATCATATCTTACTCGAAAAATTGAACTGAAACCTAAAATAACGTCTGTCGAAAATCGTAAACTTCTAATGGCAGAAATATAGGAAATATACTAGTAAACGACATTTTCAATTTCTTAATCACTTTTATTACAAACAAATATTGATGCACATGTACGTCATCGAGCAGTTACATAACATGCCATGCGCGAAAAATTTGTAAAGAAGCAAAAAATATGACTCACTGCTCGCGGAAAACTTGCTAAATTTGTAACGTAAGGTTACTCGTGTCAAACTGAGTTGACATGAATGAACATTATTGGGTGATAAATTGTGTATAGTAAATTCTATCCTTATTATGCATGTAACGTTTAATTTATGCGTCTATACTATTCTTGAAGACGGCTTAAAGAAGACTTAGAACGCAAAATGCATAATAAGAAGTACATTCGGGAAAATAAGTTTTACTAATTAAACTTTTGCTTTTACTAGCTCACTTTATTCGTGAATAATTAAGAGTTCCAATTTCATTTTTAACAGTTCCGCGGTTCCTGATCAATTAAACTAATAGTAACTAATTAAACTAATAATAAAGAACTATTAGGTAATTTTTTAAACCATTTAAAACTATCTTTAGCATGCTGAAGTCTATCATAGAACTTTTTCGATTTTATCAGGACTCTTCTCAATCGAACAGTTCTTTAGTCTTTCAATGATCAGCGTTCACTTCAGTCTTTGTTTTTATAGCGCGAGTTGTACACGGTATCTCTATAATCCTAGAATTCTTTTCACATAATCAGGTATCATAATTACAACTTTTTAGTTTGTGTATAATAATAACTAAGAATCTAATTGAAAATATAAATTTTCAATATATATATCAATTTTATGTAAGATATAAATTTTGTATAGAAATTCGAAAAAAATTCGTAAACTTTTGTCGTGAACTTTAAAAAATAGTCGAATATTAAATGGTTAATATAATACATATCGTCGGAAATCGAAATCGGTCTAAAGGCACTTTCGACCCCCATAACCGGCTACATATACCGTTTCTCTATTTTTCTTTATTACTAAAAGTATCTTAAACAAAATTTGTACATCTCGATAAGATACGAAATTGTTCTTAAATATATTCTTTCGAAAAAAGAATATTTTCCCCCAGCGCTTCGCAAACAAAATTATTTACTCGGAATAATTTGTAATTTTGTACCAAATAACGTTTTGTAAAAACATTCTTGGTAGTTTCGTTGTGAAAATAGTTTTTTTTTTTTTTTTTGTACAACCATTCTGATTTAAACGAAACAGCCTGTATATTTCTAAATATAAACAACGATGCGTGGTCCTGTTACTTGGTCGCACTGTAACCGAGGGAAACGATGTCAACGACAGGCAAGGTGTCCATGAAAATAGCAAACGAGATATGACGTACGCAGGTCGAGACCAAACAAGTTTTTTTCACGTGCAAATCATTGACTGCATGATTGCAGTTCACTCGTATGTTGTAGAGTGCCGTGACAATGACTGTCGTAGGCAAGGTCGAACCGTGTATAAGAGAAAGAGAGGGGAAGGAGGCCACGGCAAGGCCGTGCATTGCAGATGAAACAAGAAAAAGTAACAGATTGCTTCTCGACTATTGAATATTCCTCTTGACACGACGAGTTCGCTGAGAAACTATTTTTACCGCGGTGCGCGCGTCATCCCGTGAAAGTGTTATCGCGGGACAATTCCAACACGGGTTTGGTTAATAAATACAGGGTGTCTCGTTATAATCTCTCCACGCGATTATCTCGCAAAATATTAATCGTTGGAAAAAAATGTTTAAACGAAACATGCTGTATCTGAAGGGGGACATTCGATGGTGTACACTGTTTTTTTCTAGGTGGAGGCGCCTCCGAGATTTGAAGGTCACCTTTGTTTTTTTAAACGGAAACGTAGTTTTTTTTTCACGCTAGACACATAGCTTATCTCAAGACGAATTCATTGGACCTATATTATGTTGACATTGACCTTCATTCAAGGTCGTTTCCATGGCTTAAAGTTTTCTTGCGTACCAAAAGTCGGGGAGGAGCCGGAAATGGGGGGTAGCTGAGACGATTCTGAACAACAATTTCCTTTGCA
>NW_026532387.1:0-2057 GCF_026283585.1 Hylaeus volcanicus | reverse complement strand
TGCTTCCTTAAATTTTATTCCAAAGTGCCAGCTGCGTATTGCTTCCTCAAAATTCACTCCAAAGGGCCAGCGCCGTATTGCTTTTATAAATTTTATTTCATAGTGCCAGCGGCGTATTGCTTCCTTAAAATTCACTCCAAAGTTCCAGAGGCGTAATGCTTCATTAAATTTCACTCCAAAGTTCCTGCGGCGTAATGCTTCGTTAAATTTCACTCCAAAGTGCCAGCGGCGTATTGCTTCCTTAAATTTAACCCCAAAGTGCCAGCGTCGTATTCCTTCCTTAAATTTTATTTCAAATTGCCAGCAGCGTATTGCTTTCTCAAATTTCACTCCAAAGTGCCAGCGGCGTAATGCTTCATTAAATTTTACTCCAAAGTGCCAGCGCCGTATTCCTCCCTTTAATTTTATTTCAAGTTGCCAGCTGCGTATTGCTTTCTCAAATTTCACTCCAAAGTGCCAGCGGCGTAATGCTTCATTAAATTTCACTCCATAGTGCCAGCGGCGTATTGCTTTCTTAAATTTCACTCCAAAGTTCCAGCGGCGTATTGCTTCCTCAAATTTCACTCAAAAGGGCCAGCGCCGTCTTGCTTTTGTAAATTTTATTTCAAATTGGCAGCTGCGTATTGCTTTCTCAAATTTCACTCCAAAGGGCCAGCGCCGTATTGCTTTATTAAATTTCACTCCAAAGTTCCAGCGGCGTATTTCTTTCTTACATTTCACTCCAATGTTCCAGCGGCGTATTGCCTTCTTAAATGTCACTCCAAAGTGCCAGCTGTGTATTGCTTCCTTAAATTTTAATTCAAAGTGCCAGCTGCGTATTGCTTCTTCTAAATTCACTCCAAAGTGCCAGCCCCGTATTACTTTCTTAAATTTCACTCCAAAGTTCCAGCGGCGTATTGCTTCCTTAAATGTCACTCCAAAGTGCCAGCGGCGGATTGCTTCCTTAAATTTTATTCCAAAGTGCCAGCTGCGTATTACTTTTATAAATTTTATTTCATAGTGCCAGCGGCGTATTACTTTCTTAAATTTCACTCCAAAGTTCCAGCGGCGTATTGCTTTCTTAAATTTCACTCCAAAGTTCCAGCGGCGTATTGCTTCCTCAAATTTCACTCAAAAGGGCCAGCGCCGTATTGCTTTTATAAATTTTATTTCATAGTGCCAGCGGCGGATTACTTTCTTAAATTTCAGTCCAATGTGCCAGCGGCGTAATGCTTCCTCAAAATTGACTCCAAAGTGCCAGTGCCGTATTGCTTTTTTAAATTTTATTTCTAAGTGCTAGCGGCGTATTGCTTTCTCAAATTTCACTCCAAAGTGCCAGCGCCGTATTCCTCCCTTAAATTTTATTTCAAATTGCCAGCTGCGTATTGCTTCCTCAAAATTCACTCCAAAGTTCCAGCGGCGTATTGCTTTCTTAAATTTCACTCCAAAGTTCCAGCGGCGTATTGCTTTCATAAATGTCACTCCAAAGTGCCAGCGGCGTATTGCTTCCTTAAATTTAACTCCAAAGTGCCAGCGCCGTATTCCTTCCTTAAATTTTATTTCAAATTGGCAGCTGCGTATTGCTTTCTCAAATTTCACTGCAAAGTGCCAGCGCCGTATTCCTCCCTTAAATTTTATTTCAAATTGCCAGCTGCGTATTGCTTTCTCAAATTTCACTCCAAAGTGCCAGCGGCGTAATGCTTCATTAAATTTCACTCCATAGTGCCAGCGGCGTATTGCTTTCTTAAATTTCATTCCAAAGTTCCAGCGGCGTATTGCTTCCTTAAATGTCCGTCCAAAGTGCCAACGGCGGATTGCTTCCTCAAAATTCACTCAAAAGGGCCAGCGCCGTCTTGCTTTTATAAATCTTATTTCATAGTCCATCGGCGGATTACTTTCTTAAATTTCACTCCAAAGTTCCAACGGCGTATTGCTTTCTTAAATGTCACTCCAAAGTGCCAGCGGCGTATTGCTTCCTTAAATTTTATTTCAAAGTGCCAGCGGCATATTGTTTTCTTAAATTTCACTCCAAAGTTCCAGCGGCGTATTGCTTTCTTAAATTTCACTCCAAAGTGCCA
>NW_026532386.1:0-1441 GCF_026283585.1 Hylaeus volcanicus | reverse complement strand
TTGTGTTTTGAATTTACTCACGGACGCGAAATTTACATTATTAATATTGTGTTTCTTGAGCTCGGCGAGTACTACTTCTGAATCGTAGTCTCCTTCCAGGTTTTTCAAGAGGATGGTTAAATGTCTTTCCTGTTTTGGTGTATATGTAAAGAATTCTATTTTGTTTTGTTTTAAGGCTGCGCACGCGGTTTTCAAGTGATCGATTGAATTTATGTGGACTGTATGTTTGGAGTCGTTTATTTTTTTTGTGTAAAAATCTTTCGTAATTGTTGCGATGATCTCTACTGTTTTGCGAGAGTTGCTATTGTAAACAGTTATTGGTGGGGGTCGTGAGATTTTTGTGTAATCTGTCAAGGGTACCGTCACCTCGTCGGTGAACCTCGGTTTCTTCTTCGGTAGAGTTGGCTGGGCGATGGATTCTACCTGCTGGCTGGTCGAAGGGGTGGCGATCCTCTTGCCTTTGTTTCCAGTTGCGCTGGTTTGGGCGGTCTTCTTCTTTGTTAGGACTTGGCTCCAGTCGCCGTTGTCCTCAGCCGTCGCGTCCAATATGGCGACGTCCTCGGGCACGCTGGGTGACGTCGCTGGTTTTCCCAGGGGCGCCTTTGTCTCCTGTAGCCTCCGTTCGGCTGCTTCCTTCGCCTCCCTGATGTTTCTTTCTTCAGCGAGCTGTTTGGAGAGCTCGCTGACGGTGTTATTTAAATTGCTTATCATTATAAGCAATTCGTCATAGGACGGCTTGTCGTCGTTATGCTCCTTTTCTTTAGCTTTCGCCCTCATTCTGGCGGTTTCCGGCAACGCCGGAACTTTGCGCGTGGGCAACCTTGGGGCTGCGTTTAGCCTCTTCACATTAGATTTAGCTCTGGTATATTCTCTCGTGAGCGACGAGATAATGACGTCGTCCACTTCTGTTATGTTTTTGTCCGTCTTGATGATGTGTGACGGGTGAGAAATTTTCATCTTGTTCGCGACTTTGGCGACACCTTGTTGGTCTACACTTTTAGGGGATGCAATCCCCTAATTCTTTAAACACTTTATCAATTGTTTGTGTTTGATTAATTGTTATTAAGTCACTGTAAATTTATACAAATCGACGAAGGTTCACTAGCGTGTCACAAAAGTCACGTAGGCTGTCACCGTTAGCGACACTTCACGGATCGGTAGCGGAGCGCACAGGTAACACGTCCGACCCCTGCGAAGGTAGGCGAACGAATGGGACCACGCTGCATCTATAATACCTCCGACTCTTATACGGTTGACACTTGTCAATCGAAATTTGGCTATTTTTAAAAATTTATTTCTCGAAAACGAAAGAGAATCGCGCCTTCTCACTTGCAGAGATTGTTCTACATTCCCTTCTTTACATATGAACAAAATTTGATTAAATAATTCGGGGGACACTAGGCGATGTCTCCTTGTAAGCTATGTGAACGTGGGACCTGAC
>NW_026532385.1:0-1312 GCF_026283585.1 Hylaeus volcanicus | reverse complement strand
CCCCCCCCCCCCTGAGGCCAGCAGAAGCAAAGCCAGCGCACAGGGGGGAGCACTCCCAGTGGGCCACCGCGCGGGAACGACCACTCCTCACCTTGCCAACTCATCGCGTTCACCCTCCGCATTCAGCAAATCGGTCCTCGCAAGCGAGTCTCGACTACTGATGCGGAGGCCCAGGAGCACCACGTGAAGGTGCGATGAGTGGACTTTGGCCAGTCGGGCCCCCAACTTCTCCGAAGTTCCCCTCACTGTCCGAGCAAGCTCGAACGGATATTGGTGGAACATCAGATCTATCGGGGTTCTCGACCAGGCGATGCCCGGACGAGTCCCTTCCAGCCCTCACGCTCCCACGTATGTTTGGCCTGATATCGATGAAACCCCTTACATTTTGCTGCCGGAGAGGTTTTCTCAATGATCACAGATGCAAAACTTTTTGAATTTCTGTATTGTTTATAACTATTGTTATCGCAAAATTCCTATTATATGATGTAACTCGGTGAGGAAATTACCGAGCGCGATGGAACTTTCCACATTTTATAATACACTGACGGACAAAATTAAAGGGACACTTTTTTAAAACGTCATATCTACGAGTAGTTTTAAAGTGTCCTCTAAACGTGCGCAAAGTTGCATTGGCGAGGGTTGATAGGAATGGGTTAAGTCACCCCCTAAAGAGGGGCACGTCGAAAAACGCCACTTCTGAAGAGGCCAGGGGTGACGGTAGGGGTTGAAAAAATCAAAAAAACCTTTGGGGCGACCCTCCTCGATGCCCTCAACAAAATGCACCCCTCACAACACCCCACCCCCTCCAAAATCCACAATTTTTGGACTTCAATCCCGAATTTGGGCTCAATGCATTCCCTGGAATCTCCTGATCCAGGAAATGCCAACGCCCACGCCGTACGCCCCATAGGCACCCCTTCGAAGGATGGAACAGTTCGCCACTTTTCAACACCCTTCGTAAGGGAGCACTTCCACACCTCGAAGGGCGATGAAATTCACCATGTTTATTCTCGGTACGTTAAGGATCAATGTCATTTAAAGCTCGTTTCGAAAACTGCCCCTGCAGCTGAACAGGGTGGCCCAGAGTTAGGGGTGGTCCACCCACAGGTGTAGGGGTTGGAACGATGTTTCGTTGCATGGGACACATGTGATACGGTCCAAGGCATTGGAGTGACACAGTTTTGATGTCTTTTCCCCGCGTGGATAGCATTAAAATACGAAAATGACGTTTTTTTTGGAAAACCCACCCGCGAGTTTAGGCCTGTGTACCAGGTGAATGAGTAACCCCACGTCAACGCCGTTCATGGAATCG
>NW_026532384.1:0-2039 GCF_026283585.1 Hylaeus volcanicus | reverse complement strand
CGCTGCCATTTTGAAATAATATTTAAGAAAGCAATACGCCGCTGGCATTTTGAAATAAAATTTAAGAAAGCATTACGCCGCTGGCACTGTGAAATGAAATTGAAGAAAACAATACGCCGCTGGAATTTTGAAATAATATTTAAGACAGCATTACGCCGCTGGCACTGCGAAATGAAACTTCAGAGAGCAATACTCCGCTGGCACTTTGAAATAAAATTTAAGTAAGCATTACGCCGTTGGCACTTTGAATTAAAATTTAAGAAATCGTTACGCAGCTGGCATTTTGAAATAAAATTTAAGAAAGCATTACGCCCTTGGCACTGTGAAATGAAATTTAAGAAAGCAATACGACGCTGGTACTTTGAATTAATATTTAAGAAAACAATACACCGCTGGTACTTTGAAATAAAATTTATGAAAGCATTACGCCGCTGCCACTGTGAAATTAAATTTACGAAAGCAATAAGCCGCTGGCATTTTGGAATACAATTTAAGAGAGCATTACGCCGCTGGCACTGTGAAATGAAATTTAAAAAAGCAATAGGACGCTGGCACTTTCAAATAAAGTTAAAGAAAGCAATACGCCTCTTGTATTTTGAAATAAAATTTAAGAAAGCAATACAGCGCTGGCAATTTGAAATACATTTAAAGAAAGCATTACGCCGCTGGCAGTTTGAAATAAAAATTAAGAAAGCATTACGCCGCTGGCATTTTGAAATAAAATTATAGAAATCATTACGCCGCTGGCATTTTGATAATAAAATTCAAGAAGGCATTACGCCGCTGGCATTGTGAAATAAAATTTAAGAAAGCATTACGCCGCTGGCATTTTGAAATAAAATTTAAGAAAGCATTACGCCGCTGCCACTGTGAAATTAAATTTAAGAAAGCAATAAGCCGCTGGCGTTTTGGAATACAATTTAAGAGAGCATTACGCCGCTGGCAGTTTGAAATAAAATTTAAGAAAGCATTACGCCGCTGGCACTGTGAAATGAAATTTAAGAAAGCAATACGCCGTTGACATTTTGAAATGAAATTTAAGAAAGCATTACGCCGCTGGCACTGCGAAATGAAACTTAAGAGAGCAATACTCCGCTGGCACTTTGAAATAAAATTTAAGAAAGCATTACGCCGCTGGCAGTTTGAAATAAAAATTAAGAAAGCATTACGCCGCTGGCATTTTGAAATAAAATTATAGAAATCATTACGCCGCTGGCATTTTGAAATAAAATTTATGAAAGCATTACGCCGCTGGCGGTTTGAAATAAAATTTAAGAAATCATTACGCCGATGGCATTTCGAAATAAAATTAAAGAAAGCAATACGCCGATGGTATTTTGAAATAAACATAAGAAAGGCAATACACCGCTGCCATTTTGAAATAATATTTAAGAAAGCAATACGCCGCTTGTACTTTGAAATAAAATTTAAGAAATGCAATACTCCGCTGCCATTTTGAAATAATATTTAAGAAAGCGATAAGCCGCTTGTACTTTGAAATAAAATTTAAGAAAGAATTACGCCGCTGGCACTGTGAAATGAAATTTAAGAAAGCATTACGCCGATGGCAGTTTGAAATAAAAATTAAGAAATCATTACGCCGCTGGCATTTTGAAATAAAATTATAGAAAGCATTACGCCGCTGGCATTTTGAAAATAAAATTCAAGAAAGCATTACGCCGCTGGCATTGTGAAATAAAATTAAAGAATGCATTACGCCGCTGGCACTGTGAAATGAAATTTAAGAAAGAAATACGCCCCTGGCATTTTGAAATAAAATTTAAGAGAGCATTACGCCGCTGGCACTGTGAAATTAAATTTAAGAAAGCAATAAGCCGCTGGCATTTTGAAAAAAAATTTAAGAATGCATTACGCCGCTGGCAGTGTGAAATAAAAATTAAGAAAGCATTTCGCCGCTGGCAGTTTGAAACAAAATTTAAGAAATCATTACGCCGATGGCATTTTTAAATAAACATTAGAAAGGCAATACACCGCTGCCATTTTGAAATAATATTTAAGAAAGCAATACGCCGCTGGCA
>NW_026532383.1:0-1795 GCF_026283585.1 Hylaeus volcanicus | reverse complement strand
GAGAGAGAGAGAGAGAGAGAGAGAGAGAGAGAGAGAGAGAGAGAGAGAGAGAGAGAGAGAGAGAGATATGTGCATATACATACATATATATATATATATATATAAAAGGTGGAAAGGTTGTGGAACAAAATGGTACCTATGTAATTCAATAAGTATGCATATAAATAAATGTATATTACACTAGAAATGTGCGTTTAAAGTTTTCTTAAAAATTGCCACGAACTTTGTGGGCAACCTAATAATAAAGCAATAGCGGCGGGACGAACGGGTACGGTACGAAAGATTATTTGTTCAAGGAGAAACGAAACTGGGAGCAAGGCTTGTTTCGACTCGCCAAACAATAACATTTGCGAAAATAAAAAACACGTTTCGGAAAACGAAACATAACCAAAACAAACCTTCGTGCCGGTTTTGTTTACTCGTGTTTTTGTCCATTCACGAATTTTCTGCACGCAAATGATCGATGTTTCGGCACGAAATTAGTAAAAACTTTGGAAAAATGGCCAGGACAGATAGAAAGTTGTGACGAAAACGAATAAAACGATGCGATCGCATAGGATAATATTGGGTCGTCCCAAAAGTTCGTGCCATTTATACTTCCATTTCTCAAATTAATATGTTGAACATACTCTTGAGTGTCGCGAGAAAACAAAATTTATACATGTACGTGTCGAATTGAGTACCCTCTTCCTTTTCGAGGTCGGTTAAAAAGATAATCTGTCTCATTTCACAATAGTTTCTCACCTCTCTCGCGTGGTCATTATACCGTTATTGGAAATTTTCTGTGGTTTTTTTATTCAATTTCGACACAGTCTTCGGCACGAACTTATGCGACGACCTAATAATTTGGGTAGAATGATTCGTGTACAGAGAGGAAAGAGAGACATGTGGAGAGAGAGAGAGAGAGAGAGAGAGAGAGCTCGTAAGGAGAGAAAGGAAGGAGAAATGAAACTGGAATCAAGGGTTATTCAAATTCGGGATTTATGGGCATTGTAATGACCCCTAATGTTCACAAGGAGTTGGTCTACAAAGCCCTCGTAACTCTCGCGGGAAGCAAACGTTGCTAATTTTCTTGCTCCTCCGGCCGTGCTTAGGCTGTTTTGTGCCACCCATCTAACCCTAGCCCTGTAAAAACGTAAATTACGCCCTTGAGCAGGGAAGATGATCGTTTTCATTCTTATCTATGAATGCCACTCTTCCACTTTAGTCCTAGGATGATTCACGCGTGTCGGCAGCATCTTTAATCATCGGAGCAGCTGTGTATGTAAAGAAATCGTAGACAGAATAGGCTTCAATTGTAGTTTCTTTGTTTTCACAGATGAGACATTGTATCAGGTTGTCCCGAAAGTTTCTCTAAGGGCACTCGGTCAAAAGGTATCGTAGCGATGTCACTGTGCTCTTCTGTACAGCTGAAGTTCGCAAGTATCGTCGAGTCCTTCCCGATCGCAAAGATCGAATGTCATTGTCTCAGCCCTCTGCGTGCAAATGCGCGTTAATTCGCCCTAACTAGATAACTCGCGTGTCTCCGAATCCTGTCAGGACTCGCTATCCTCGGCATAGCGAGCTACATTTAATTTTGTCGTACCCGTCCTGTCGAATTAGACTCGCATCCCTGCCTATACCTATTTATACCCGGCACTTTGCTCTGCCCGAATATATGTACACCGGTTATATACCAGTTTTCTCGCGCTCTATTATGTTCCCTCCAATTTATTTTCCCTGACTGAATGTATCGTTCCTCGAGAGAGAGAGAGAGAGAGAGAGAGAGAGAGAGAGAGAGAGAGAGAGAGAGAGA
>NW_026532382.1:0-2706 GCF_026283585.1 Hylaeus volcanicus | reverse complement strand
GAGAGAGAGATGTGGAGAGAGAGAGAGATGTGGAGATAGTGACAGAGGGAGAGATGCGGAGATAGTGACAGAGAGAGAGATGCGGAGACTGAGAGAGAGAGAGAGATGCGGAGACTGAGAGAGAGATAGAGATGCGGAGACTGAGAGAGAGATAGAGATGCGGAGACAGAGAGAGAGATAGAGATGCGGAGACAGAGAGAGAGATGCGGAGATAGTGAGAGAGAGAGAGATGCGGAGACAGAGAGAGAGATGCGGAGAGAGAGAGATGCGGAGAGAGAGATGTGGAGAGAGAATTCTCTTGCGACGCGGCGCGGGCGTCTCCCATTTGCCCTCGGTCTTTGTTACCTGCCTGTCCTTTCGTGTATTCCTGTGCTCTTTCCCCTCGTCACTTGGCCGGTCGGTGGCGGTCTCGTCGGTTCAGCTAGCTCTTTCCGATGCTCTCACGCAGCGAGCAACTGCGCAAAGCAACCCGTCGTCCGCGGGTCATGATTCCCTGTCTACTCGTTAATTTCCAGGCGGACAAAAGGAGAAATCCAGGCGGAAAGAAACGGGTAGTTTCACCTAGTGCCGTAGCCGGCAACCTTCCAGAATGCAATCGCGTCGGTTCCACGGTTACATTTAGCTGAAAGGGAGGAAGCCAGGCTGTTTGAGTTAATGAAAGGCCGAAAGGTTGGAGACGCTGACGAGGCGCGCAGCCTCTTTTCCACCCTCTGCAGTTATCCCTCGTGAGACTCCACTTGCACCCAGACACGTTCCATCCACCGCCCCTTTTCGGCGCGGGTGTTTACGTGTGCGTGTCACACGTATCCGCGTCCTGCACGCAGCGTACAAACCGTGAAATACACTTTCCATACAGAAATTGATTCGGAAGAATCTTATTCCGTGGGCGTGTTCCGTCGTCTTCTCTCGCGCGTCGCTAAACATTTCAATAATATCGATCGAACGGGTATTTTCACTTCGGAACAGAAGACTATTAATAGCTCCGGACAGCACGAACTCTCCAACATCGTGTTTCTTTACGCCTCTGATATAGTCCTGCTCGTTGCCCGCGCGCCCCAAATACCAATTATACCGCGGTACAGTAAGTTGACGATATTAATTTTCCAGCGAATTCACCGAATCCCCCTGCGTGTCCGTGGATTACGCAGATAACGCGTTCGCCACCCCTGAAGGCCCTAAATGCGCCCTGGACAATCCAGATAATCTTCCGCGATGGGAATAGAGACTTCTTTCTCCCTACGGCAGCAAATCACCGTTGTAATAATTACGGCAAATCCCGCGATCGAGGACCTGAATGGTTCGTTATTACGTTTCAATTAGCCGGACCGGTTATTTACGTGTAATCGCAATCAGTTACGTTGTTACGAGGCGCCGGGCGTACGTAACGAAAGCGGGGCGTGGCTGGGAGTAAAAATAAAGAGAGACGTATTCCGTTTCGGTCAACGTGTACACAGAAATCTTCTTACGACGATATTCCGCGCGCGTAAATATTTCAAGAATAGTCAAACAAACATTTCTCACGTTGTTCCAGCTGCGCGCAGCGAGCGTCACCGGGAAGAAATGCATTATTCGCCGTTCACGTGTTCACCTTAGGTGCACGATTTGCAACGCCAGCGTTTTGTTTCGTCTCTCGAGCCATTTTTTTCCCGGCGGGTCGTAGATAACAGGCGCCATATGCTCGAAGCGACGAAGATACGTACGCTGGATTTTTTCCCGGCGATGTGGCAGAGCAGCGTCGAACCGCACTCTTCCATACTTGAAAAACTGGCGCCGATAATAACGGGTCCCAGATAAAACGAGCGAGTAGTTTTCGGTTCCGCGACACGCTCGACTGATCCACTCATCGATCCCTCGTCTCTTCTTTTTTTTTTTTATTTTTTAAGTGTCATCCATCCCGAAACATGATCGGTGACTTTTTTTTTCCTAACAAGAAACACGAGATCCGTGTGAAAAAAGAAAAACATTAACGAACACGATGCAGACGTAAACGGTATAAAATATCGCTCGGGGGAAAAAAGACGACGGCGTAGAATAAACTAATCGCTGGTAGGTAATGGCAAATTCATATCGTGGTGCATCGAAGTAGCATTATCGACTGACCGAAGGAGAGGAAGGAGAGGAAAACAGTTACGGAGAAGATCACGGTGTGGTCCAGATGAGAGCAATATTACGTTAAAGTTGACACTTCGAACTTTAAAATGCTTTAGTATCGACACTTTTTGTACAAAATTCGGATTTGTCTTCAAAGTCGTATAACTCGGTCAGAACAAATCTTGGGACAATTTATAAAAATAGGTAAAATGTTGTAGTTTAATATAGGTAAAATGTTGTAGTTTATAAAATTGGAGTCGAACTTTTTGTAACAAAATATTTTCATTGACTTTTGAGTTATTGAAATTTCAAAATCACATAATAGCACGTTAACGTTGACACTTCGAACTTTAAAATGCTTTTTCGTTTTCTTGTCTACGATGATTTCTCACCTAGTATCGACACTTTTTGTACAAAATTCGGATTTGTCTTCAAAGTCGTATAACTCGGTCAGAGCAAATCTTAGGACAATTTATAAAAATAGGTAAAATGTTGTAGTTTAATATAGGTAAAATGTTGTAGTTTATAAAATTGGATTCGAACTTTTTGAAACAAAATATTTTCATTGACTTTTGAGTTATTGAAATTTCAAAATCGCATAATAGCACGTTAAAG
>NW_026532381.1:0-5366 GCF_026283585.1 Hylaeus volcanicus | reverse complement strand
TCCTGTCGTCGTTCTGCGGCATTTTGATCTGAAACAAGACGTGACAACCGACCGTCATCGCCTGCCGATTCAGAGGCGCCTACGTTTATTCTCGACGATCCGTCAAACTTCGACGACATTCCGGTCATAGACTTGACTGAGGACGGCGACGAGGACTATTATTTGGAAACCATCGATACAACCACGGCTCCCAAGGTAAATGACCATTTCGAAATTCCGGGATATCTTTTGAGGACATATGTTAACAATTACGGGGACATTTTAAATAATTCAATACCAGCGCCAATATACGAGTGGTGTGAGAATCTTTATTTTTATAATAAATAAATACAAATAAATCGTCATTATTATTATTGCCCTTAAACTACCAATATCGACTGCTACGCTTGTAGGGACGTGTATTCGTCCGCCAGGCCTCTAGACAGTTGACGAACCCGCTTTTTCGCGTCTTTATCCGGGTCTTCCTGTCGTCGTACTGCGGCATTTTGATCTGAAACAAGACGTGACACAGGTAAGCAGTTAGGCTGGAATAAGATGTAGCCAGGCTACATTCATACCCCGACCACCTACTACAGGAAAGGTAAGTCTTTAGGGTGTAAAGGATACATTCATACCCCTAATCACCCACCAGACAAGGTACGGAGTCTAAAGGAAGATGTAGCCAGGATATATTCATACCCCGGCCACCTACGATAGGAAAGGTAATTCTATAGGTAATTCAAAGGTAATTCTATGTGGAAAGGATACATTCATACCCCTGATCACCTACAGGACAAGGTAAGGAATGAGAGCAAAAGGAGAAGTGAGTAGCGCAGAAGAAGAGAACAAAAGAAAAAGGTAGGTTATCTCGGAGGAAACGACACTCACGCAATCCAAAAGATCGTCGAAGTAGGTTGGCTCAGGATATGCTGAGTGAATTTGCTAGCAAATTCATCTACAGCACTCCATCACAGCCGATGGATCAGGAAGGAACGAAACATTCGTTAGTGCACACGAGGTTGAGTTAGTTTGAAGGATGAACACTGTTTCACTGGTATAATCACTTGAGTTTATTAATTCGTCGTTAAAAATGTAAAGATCGTTTTACAGAAAAACACAATCGCGCGGCACGATATTGCCGAGAGAGTCTAAACGCGAATGACTAGCACGATGTTGCTGAGTATAATGTCGAAAAGCGCCTGTGTTGTACGATGTTGCCGTGTAGAAAGTCGAACTAGGAATGAATTGTACGATGTTGCCGTGAATAAAGTCGGACTAGGAATGAATTGTATGATGTTGCCGTGTATAAAGTTGTACTAGGAATGAATTGTACGATGTTGCCGTGTATAAAGTTGAACTAGGAATGAATTGTACGATGATGCCGTGTATAAAGTTGAAATAGGAATGAATGATTCCTTTCCGCGGCAGTCATATTTATACCCAGATAGGGGTCAATGACCGGGAAATTTACCGTCCGGTGCATGCGCACCGAGATGAAAAGTTCATTTCAGTACAAGTGCACCGAAAATGCTCGTCTGAGTGCAAAGTGCATTGAACCCGATATATTGAGGCTCTTCCACACTTGTGACATCTCTCCACCGCAAAGTGCAATCTTCGAACGCTCTGTCGTTCCCCAGAGCTCAAACTCGTTTACTGGTGTCCCCTAGGGGTACACCCTCCCCCCAATAGCTCCACTAAGGGTTAATCCTCCCTTCTCCTCAGCACAGTGGGCGTCCTAGGCTCTCTATACGGTATACTTGGATCATAATCCCAACTATGTAATTAGCGTCAGCGCTAGGACATAACGTAGTCTCAAGATCGTCAGCGCTGCGGCAAAACATCTCGGAAAGAAAAAAAAAATAAACGGGCAGGGGATGACTGTAGGTTACAATGGAGCATAAGATTAAGTGCGTATTTCCCTTATTTCGTTTTGAAAATGTAAGCTTTGGTAAGTATATATGATATAGTATTACGCTAGTAAGTATATAAAAGAATAATATTAAGTGAATGTGCTAAGTATATGGATATTAAATGAGTACGGTAAGTATATAGATATTAAATAAATATAAAATATAATATTAAGTGAGTATTTTTTGCTTTTTGTTTGTTTTGTTTTGTTTTTTTTTTGTTTTTTTTTGTTTTTGTTTTTGTATATATATATATATTTTTTAGAATAATAGTAGTAGTAGTAGTAGGAATAGATGAGAAAGGTAATGAATAAAAGAAAATATTTACACTATATACAAAGGAAAAACAAAACACAGCCAATGGCATGGAATGTGGATAAGCTCAAGAATAAAACAAAAAACAATACTGCACTAGGCGAAAAGTAGTAATTAGGATAAGACTATATAAGTCGACTCATTGCTCACAGCAAATATCCCGCAGCAATCTCCTGGGCCATGGTCGCTCGGAGCTTCTTCACCGATTGTTGGGTAAAGGTGAACTTCTTGTTGGTGGCGATGGCTTTGGCGTACTGGCACGCGAAGATCCCGCAGTCGTGGCTGTTAGTCTGCCGCGGAATTCTGGCGGCATGACGCATCTTCCATCCGCTGAAGTCCGTTTTGGTCCCCATATTCGGCCCTCATTCGCTTGGTGATGTTATGACTGGCGTGCCCTCGTCCCGCGCTAGTCGTTGCAGCTGGATATGGTGATGGTGAGTTGTCTTATTTAGGTGCATCGAGTCCGCTTTGATGCGCGTTCGATGATACCGGTGTCCGCTGGTCCGTTTCGCCGCGCTAATGGTTTGTTTAATGCGCGTCCGGTGGTAACGATGACCAATGGTGTTTCTCGCTGCTCCGTGTCGTTTTACAAGGGGCTTATCGTATCCGAGTCCTCTGCGTTTGTGATTACTATTGACATAGACGGGGTGCGCCCGTCCTTGATTTCGCTTTCCTAGTCCTCGTCCTGGCTTGTAAGCCATGGATGTCATAATTTTGAGTATTTTAATTCCTTGTGGGTCTTTGCGTTAATTTTTGTTTCCGTTTTTTCTTTTCCAGGTGCTGCTGCTGGTGCGGATTCTACGGTGTTATCGGGTTCTGGGATGTTTTCTTCAGGTGAGTCAGCTATTACGATGCTGATTTTTCCAACTGAATCCGACAGATTTTCAGAGGTAATTTCTTTTTCAGGTGTCACTACTGGTGTGGAATCCATGGTGCTCGTGGCCAAACAATCTTCCATGATGGCTTCCGTCTCGGGTTCCATGGTCCATTTGGAGAAGAGGGATAAATCAACTTCTATGTCGTCATCTTCGGTCCAGCAAACTGGTGGATGATGTGCCTGGCAATTTGAAATAAAATTTAAGAAAGTAATAAGCCGCTGGCACTTTGAAATAAAATTTAACAAAACAATACGCTAGTGGTACTTTGAACTAAAATTGAAGAAAGCAATACGCGCCTGGCAATTTGAAATAAAGTTTAAGAAAACAATACGCGGCTAGCACTTTGAAATACAATTTAAGAAAGTAATAAGCCGCTGGCACTTTGAAATAAAATTTAACAAAACAATACGCTGGTGGCACTATGAAATAAAATTTAAGAAAACAATACGCGACTGGCAATTTGAAATAAAGTTTAAGAAAACAATAAGCAGCTGGCACTTTGAATTAAAATTTAAGAAGCAATACGCCGCTAGCTCTTTGACATAATATTTGAGAATGCACATCGCCGCTGGCACTGTGAATTAAAATTTAAGAAAGCAATAAGCCGCTGGCACTTTGAAATAAAAATTAAGAAAGCAATATGCGGCTGGCACTTTGAAACAAATTTAAGAAAGAAATACGCCGCTAGCACTTTGAAATAAAAATTAAGAAAGCAGTACGCGGAAGGCAGTTTGAAAGAAAATTTAAGAAAACACTACGGCGGTGGCACTTTGAAATAAAATTTAAGAAAGCAATGCGCCGCTGGCACTGTGAAATATAATTTATGAAAGAAATACGCCGCTGGCACTTTGTAATAAGAAATACGACAGCAATACGCGGCTCGCAATTTGAAATAAAATTTACGAAAGCAATACGCGGCTGGCACTTTGAAATAAAATTTAAGAAAGCAATACGCTGGTGGTACTAGGAAATAAAATTTAAGAAAGCAATACGCGCCTGGCAATTTGAAATAAAGTTTAAGAAAACAATACGCCGCTGGCAATATAAAATAAAATTTAAGAAAACAATACGCGGCTGGCTCTTTGAAATGAAATTTAGGGAAGCAGTACGCCGCTAGCACTTTGAAATAAAATTTAAGAAAGATATACGACGCTGGCACTTTGAAATAAATGTTAGTAAACATTACGCCACTGGCACTTTGAAATAAAATTAAAGAAAGCAATACGCCGCTGGCAATTTGTAATAAACAATAAGAAAGCAATACGCGCCTGGCACTTTGAAAAAAATTTATGAAAGCAATACGCCTCTGGCAATTTGTAATAAAATTTAAGAAAGCAATACGCGGCTGGCAATGTGAAATATAATTTGTGAAAAAAAGTCGCCGCTGGCACTTTGTAATAAAAATTAAGGAAGCAATACGCGGCTGGCACTTTGAAATAAAATTTATGAAAGCAATACGCCGCTGGCACTATGAAATAAAATTAAAGAAAGCAATACGCCGCTGGCAATTTGTAATAAAATTTATGAAAGCAAAACGCGGGTGGCACTGTGAAATAAAATTTATGAAAGTATTACGCCACTAGCACTTTGCAATAAAATTGAAGAAAGCAATACGCCGCTCGCACTTTGAAATAAAATTTAAGAAAGCATTACGCCGCTAGCAGTTTGAAATAAATGTTAGTAAAGCACTACGCCGCTAGCAGTTTGAAATAGAATTTAAGAAAGCAATACGCCGCTGGCATTTTTATATAAAGTTTAAGAAAACAATACGACGCTGGCAATTTGGAACAAAAATTACGAAACGGATACGCTGCTGGCACTTTGAAATAAAATTCAAGAAAGCATTACGCGGCTGGCACTTTGAAATAAAATTTAAGAAAGCTATACGCCGCTGGCACTTTGAAATCAAATTTAAGAAAGCAATACTCCGCTGGCGCTCTGACATAAAATTTAACAAAACAATACGCTGGTGGTACTTTGAAATAAAATTTAAGAAAGCAATACGCCGCTGGCAGTCTGATATAAAATTTAAGAAAGCAATACGCCGCTGGCACATTGAAACAAATGTTAAGAAAGCACTACGCCGCTGGCACTTTCAAATAAATGTTAAGAAAGCAATACGCGGCTGGCACTTTCAAATAAAATTTAGGGAAGCTATACGCCGCTGGCACTTTGAAATAAATGTTAAGAAAACAATACGCCGCTGGCATTTTGAAATAAAATTTAAGGAAGCAATACGCTGCTGGCAGTTTGAAATAAAATTTAAGAAAGCAATACGCCGCTGGCA
>NW_026532380.1:0-1255 GCF_026283585.1 Hylaeus volcanicus | reverse complement strand
TACGCCGCTGGCATTTTGAAAATAAAATTCAAGAAAGCATTACGCCGCTGGCATTGTGAAATAAAATTTAAGAAAGCAATACGCCGTTGGCATTTTGAAGTAAAATTATAGAAAGCATTACGCCGCTGGCATTTTGAAAATAAAATTCAAGAAAGCATTACGCCGCTGGCATTTTGAAAATAAAATTCAAGAAAGCATTACGCCGCTGGCATTGTGAAATAAAATTTAAGAAAGCAATACGCCGCTGGCATTTTGAAATACAATTTAAGAAAGCATTCCGCCGCTGCCACTGTGAAATTAAATTTAAGAAAGCATTACGCCGCTGGCAGTTTGAAATAAAATTTAAGAAGGCATTACGCCGCTGGCAGTTTGAAACAAAATTTAAGAAATCATTACGCCGCTGGCAGTTTGAAATAAAATTTGAGAAAGCATTACGACGCTGGCATTTTAAAATAAAATTTAAGAAAGCATTACGCTGATGGCAGTTTGAAACTAAATTTAAGAAAGCATTACGCCGCTGGCAGTTTGTAATAAAATTTAAGAAAGCATTACGCCGCTGGCAGTTTGAAACAAAATTTAAGAAAGCGTTACGCCGCTGGCAGATTGAAATAAAATTTAAGAAAGCATTACGCCGCTGGCAGTTTGAAACAAAATTTATGAAATCATTACGCCGCTGGCAGTTTGAAATAAAATTTGAGAAAGCATTACGCCGCTGGCATTTTAAAATAAAATTTAAGAAAGCATTACGCTGATGGCAGTTTGAAACTAAATTTAAGAAAGCATTACGCCGCTGGCATTGTGAAATAAAATTTAAGAAAGCGTTACGCCGCTGGCAGTTTGAAATGAAATTTAAGAAAGCAATACGCCGTTGGCATTTTGAAATGAAATTTAAGAAAGCATTACGCCGCTGGCACTGCGAAATGAAACTTAAGAGAGCAATACTTTGAAATAAAATTTAAGAAAGCATTACGCCGCTGGCAATGTGAAATGAAATTTAAGAAAGTAATACGCCGCTGGCATTTTGAAATAAAATTTATGATAGCAATATGACGCTTGCGCTTTGATATAAAATTTAAAGAAGCATTACGCCGCTGGTACATTGAAATAAACTTTAGACAAGCAATATGCCGCTGGCAATTTAGAATTAAAATTTAAGAAAGCATTACGCCACTGGCATTATGAAAATAGAATTTATATAGCATTACGCGGCTGGCAGTTTGAAACAAAATTTAAGAAAGCATTACGCCGCTGGCAG
>NW_026532379.1:0-1445 GCF_026283585.1 Hylaeus volcanicus | reverse complement strand
CAGAAAGCAATACGCCGCTGGTACTTGGAAATATAACGAGTCTCTTCTCGAACCGCGGACCAATTCGTTTCGCGGAACTTTTTCACTTTCCCGTGAATCTAGCACGTCGACGCTGACAATAAACATACAGAATGTCCTCAAACTAGCTTAGCCTCACAAAATCTGCAGTTGAAATTCGACCATCGTCAGTTTTGACTGTCGGACCGATTCGAATCGCCGAAATTTCGTTATTTTCGGAATTGAGTACTACCCGAATCGGTAGAAGTATCATTGGAACAAGAGCAGAGCGTCTGGTCACAGCTGAATCAAGCATTAGAATTTGTCTGTTGACGATATTTCAGCTTTTACGGGTTGTTCAAGGTACAAAGCAATACGCCACTGGTACTTGGAAATATAACGAGTCTCTTCGCGCACGGCGGACCAATACGTCTCGCGGAACTTTTTCACTTTCCCGTGAATCCAGCACGCCGACGCTGACAATAAACATATAGAATATCCTCAAACTAGCTTAGCCTAACACAATCTAGCGTAGAAATTCGACCATCGTCGATTTTGACTGTCGGACCCATTCGACTCGCCGAAATTTCGTTATTTTCGGAATTGAGTACTACCCGAATCGAAAGAAGTATCATTGGAACAAGAGCAGAGCGTCTGGTCACGGCTGAATCAAGCATTGGAATTTGTCTGTGGACGATATATAAGCTTTCACGGGTTTTCAAGATAGAAAGCAATACGCCGCTGGTACTTGGATATATAACGTGTCTCTTCGCGCACGGCGGACCAATACGTCTCGCGGAACTTTTTCACTTTCCCGTGAATCCAGCACGCCGACGCTGACAATAAACATATAGAATATCCTCAAACAGGCTTAGCCTAACACAATCTAGCGTTGAAATTCGACCATCGTCGATTTTGACTGTCGGGCCGATACGACTCGCCGAAATTTCGTTATTTTCGGAATTGAGTACTACCCGAATCGGTAGAAGTATCATTGGAACAAGAGCAGAGCGTCTCGTTGCAACTGAATCAACCATTGGAATTTGTCTGTGGACGATATATCAATTTTTACGGGTTGTTCAATGTAGAAAGCAATACGCCGCTGGTACTTGGAAATATAACGAGTCTCTTCTCGAACCGCGGACCAACTCGTCTCGCGGAACTTTTTCGCTTTCCCGGGAATCTAGCACGTCGACGCTGACAATAAACATACAGAATATACTCAAACTAGCCTAGTCTAACACAAACTGCCGTAGAAATTCGACCATCGTCGATTTTGACTGGCGGACCGATACTACTCGCCGAAATTTCGTTATTTTCGGAATTGAGTACTACCCGAATCGGTAGAAGTATCATTGGAACAAGAGCAGAGCGTCTGGTCATAGCTGAATCAAGCATTAATATTTGCCTGTTGACGATATTTCAGCTTTTACGGGTTGTTCAAGGTA
>NW_026532378.1:0-1249 GCF_026283585.1 Hylaeus volcanicus | reverse complement strand
TTCAAAGTGCCAGCTGCTTAATGCTTTCTTAAATTTCATTTCACAGTGCCAGGGGCGTAATGCTTTCTTTAATCTTATTTCAAAGTGCCAGCTGCTTAATGCTTTCTTAAATTTAATTTCACAGTGCCAGCGGCGAAATGATTTCTTAAATATTATTTCAGAGTGCCAGTGGCGTATTGCGTTCATAAATTTCATTTCACAGTGCCAGGGGCGTAATGCTTTCTTTAATTTTATTTCAAAGTGCCGGCGGCGTAACGCTTTCTTAAATTGTATTTCAAAATGCCAGCGGCGTAATGCTTTCTTTAATTTTATTTCAAAGTGCCGGCGGCTTAATACTTTCTTATATTTTATTTCACAGTGCCAGCGGCGTAATGCTTTCTTTAATTTTATTCCAAAGTGCCGGCGGCGTAATGCTTTCTTAAATTGTATTTCAAACTGCCAGCGGCGTAATGCTTTCTTAAATTTTATTTCAAAATGCCAGCGGCGAAAGGCTTTCTTAAATATCATTTCACAGTCCGAGGGGCGTAATGCTCTCATTAACTTTATTTCAAAGTGCCGGTGGCGTATTACTTTCTTAAATTTCATTACACAGTGACAGGGGCGTAATGCTTTCCTTAATTTTATTTCAAAGTGCCAGCGGCGTAATGCTTTCTTAAATATTATTTCAAAGAACCAGCGGCGTATTACTATCTTAAATTTCATTTCACAGTATCAGGGGCGTAATGCTTTCTTTAATTATATTTCAAAGTGCCGGCGGCGTAATGCTTTCTTAAATTGTATTTCAAACTGCCAGCGGCGAAATGCTTTCTTAAATACTATTTCAGAGTGCCAGCGGCGTATTGCGTTCTTAAATTTCATTTCACAGTGCCAGGGGCGTAATGCTTTCTTTAATTTTATTCCAAAGTGCCGGCGGCGTAATGCTTTCTTAAATTGTATTTCAAACTGCCAGCGGCGTAATGCTTTCATAAATATTATTTCAAAATGCCAGCGGCGTAAGGCTGTCTTAAAATTCATTTCACAGTCCGAGGGGCGTAATGCTTTGATTAACTTTATTTCAAAGTGCCGGCGGCGTAATTCTTTCTTATATTTTATTTCAAAGTGCCACCGGCGTAATGCTTTCTTTAATTTTATTTCAAAGTGCCAGCTGCGTATTGCTTTCTTAAATATTATTTCATAATGCCAGCTGCGTATTGTTATCTTGAATTTCATATCACAGTGCTAGGTGCGTAATGCTTTCTTTAATTTAATT
>NW_026532377.1:0-1551 GCF_026283585.1 Hylaeus volcanicus | reverse complement strand
TAGGGTGTTCAGCTAATCTGAAAAAGAAGAATGAATAGCATAAATTTAAAGAGAAGCCAATTTTATGTCAACTGGTAGCATTAATAGAGCGTTATACAACACTTCCAGAAGAAAAAAAAACTCTTTGCAAAATCGAATAATGCTTACCTAAACGACCCACTAGAGTACTCCTGCGCAGTTAACATCAACCAGATGGGGAGTCAACTTGCTTCAACGCAACTATCCCACATGATCGGGATAGCCTTTAATAACTAATGTTACATTTGTTTTTTTTTTGTTTGCAATGTGCTGATTAGACAGCATGATCAGCTGGCTGCTGGTCGTACTCGAACATTTCTACATCATTATCCACGATGGCGACAGCTGCAGCGGCTGCTTCAGCGGTTGCTCTAGCGGCAGCAGCAGCGGCAACAGCAGCGGCTGCTTCAGCAGCTTCGCGCCAATACCTATTGATCGCCTCTGGTATCGGAAGTCCCAGTAATGTCCATAGTCCTGAACAATTAAACAAATGAACCTTCTTAAAAAATCATTCAATCGAAATTGTGCGTCAATTAGTCTTACCTTTCAGTAGAATGTTCTTAGCAGCCACGACGTCACGATGCCAAATCACAGAGCATTCGAGGTTTAATCGCCAGTTTTTGTAGTAACATTTTACTTTTGGGAATAAACGCTCGTCTCCTACCAATGCTTCTTCGTTCATGGCGCGTTGCAACTGTCGGTAGATCGATAGATCCGTTTTGCCCAACTTTGACACAATTTTCGTTGGCAGCAATGTTCTGGCGTCGGGTACGCATCGGCATTTCTTGAATCTGGCCGCTTTGTTCTGGTTTTGGAATCGATTCATACATCTTGCGTCGGTTTGAGATGTTCCCCATTCGTCCACCAATTGTATGAAACAATCTCGGCGCTTCTTTATTGACCTCAAAGTCAAACGAACCCCTGGGCAGCGCACGTGCTTCTTGATACTTATTGGGCTATCAGGTGGTATTTCGCCATCAGCACCAAAAAAGAACAGAGTCGGTTTCTTATCGGTCACCTTATTCACCCATTCGTCGACAACACTACTGCTCTTGATGTGTTTGTCCAAGGCGAGTCGAGTGTATTTGGCAGTCGAGTAAGCGCAGATTCCATGCTTCATCATCTTGACTCGGTGTTTGATGTAGTTCAGCCACATTGACCCTTTTGGCGACGGCATCACTGGATACAGATCACGGTTTTCTCTGTCTGCGCGCTCCATTTCGACGAAATTTTTGGTCCATCGCGCTGCTTTGGCATTTCGCACCTTTTGACCTGTTTGCCAGTGGAATTGCTTGCTCGACATTACAAAGTTGGTCTGAAAAAATAAATAGAAAAAAAGGTATAGTTATTGAGTTTTGGCACTTAAGCATTTTCTATTAAAATACACACAACTTATTCAAATGTATACAAAACTTACTTCTTTGCCAGTTTCAATGTCGTGTGTTGTTGTGGTATTCCAACTTCGCACACCTGAATCAACGCCCGAATAATTTTTGATTGTGCCATCCTCAATCTTCTGAATGATGCGAGATT
>NW_026532376.1:0-1339 GCF_026283585.1 Hylaeus volcanicus | reverse complement strand
GCTGGCAATTTAGAATTAAAATTTAAGAAAGCACTACGCCGCTGGCACTTTGAAAATAGAATTTAAGAAAGCATTACGCCGCTGGCAGTTTGTAATAAAATTTATGATAGCAATACGACGCTTGCGCTTTGATATATAATTTAAGGAAGCATTACGCCGCTGGCACATTGAAATAAACTTTAGACAAGCAATATGCCGCTGGCAATTTAGAATTAACATTTAAGAAAGCATTACGCCACTGGCATTATGAAAATAGAATTTATATAGCATTACGCCGCAGGCAGTTTGAAATAAAATTTAAGAAAGCATTACGCCCCTGGCACTGTGAAATGAAATTTAAGAAAGCAATAAGCCGCTGGAACTTTGAAATAAAATTTAAGAAAGCATTACGCCGCTGCCAGTTTCAAACAAAATTTAAGAAATCATTACGCCGCTGGCAGTTAGAAATAAAATTTAAGAAAGCATTACGCCGCTGGCATTTTAAAATAAAATTTAAGAAAGCAATACGCCGCTGGCACTGTGAAATGAAATTGAAGAAAACAATACGCCGCTGGCAATTAGAAATAATATTTAAGATACCATTACGCCGCTGGCAGTTTGAAACAAAATTTAAGAAATCATTACGCCGCAGGCAGTTTGAAACAAAATTTAAGAAATCATTACGCCGCAGGCAGTTTGAAATAAAATTTAAGAAAGCATTATGCTGATGGCAGTTTGAAACAAAATTTAAGAAAGCATTACGCCGCTGGCACTGTGAAATGAAATTTAAAAAAGCAATACGACGCTGGCACTTTGAAATAAAATTAAAGAAATCATTACGCCGCTGGCATTTTGATATAAAATTGAAGAAAGCCTTACGCCGCTGGCACTGTGAAATGAAATTTCAGAAAGCATTACGACGCTGGTACATTGAAATAAAATTAAAGAAAACAATACGCCTCTTGTATTTTGAAATAAAATTTAAGAAAGCATTACGCCGCTGGCACTGTGAAATAAAATTTAAGAAAGCAATACGACGCTGGTACTTTGAAATAAAATTACAGAAAGCATTACGCCACCGGCACCGTGAAAATAAATTTAAGAAAACAATACGCCGCAGGCATTTTGAAATAAAATTTAAGAAAGCAATACACCTCTGACATTTTGAAATAAAATTTAAGAAAGCATTACGCCGCTGCCACTGTGAAATTAAATTTAAGAAAGCAATAAGCCTCTGGCATTTTGAAAAAAAATTTAAGAAAGCAATACGCCGCTGGCATTGTGAAATGAAATTTAAGAAAGCATTACGCACCTGGCATTGTGAAATGAAATTTAAGAAAGCAATACGCCGTTGGCATTT
>NW_026532375.1:0-1157 GCF_026283585.1 Hylaeus volcanicus | reverse complement strand
TGGAAATATAACGAATCTCTTCGCGCACGGCGGAACAACACGTCTCGAGAAACTTTTTCGCTTTCCCGGGAATCTAACACGTCGACGCTGACAAGAAACATACAGAATACCCTCAATCCAGCTTAGCCTAACACAATCTACCGTTGAAATTCGACCATCGTCGATTTTGACTGTCGGACCAATACGACTCGCCGAAATTTCGTTATTTTCAGAATCGAATAACACCCGAATCGGTAGAAGTATCATTGGAACAAGAGCAGAGCGCCTGGTCACAGCTGAATCATGCATTAGAATTTGTCTGTGGACGATATTTCAGCTTTTACGGATTGTTCAAGGTAGAAAGCAATACGCAGCTGGTACTTGGAAATATAACGAGTCTCGTCGCGCACGGCGGGCCAATACGTCTCGAGGAACTTTTTCACTTTCACGTGAATCTAGCACGTCGGCGCTGACAATAAACATACAGAGTGTCCTCAAACTAACTTAGCCTAACACAATCTACCGTTGAAATTCGACCATCGTCGATTTTGACGGTCCGACCAATACGACTCGCCGAAATTTCGTTATTTTCGGAATCGAATAACACCCGAGTCGGTAGAAGTATCATTGGTACAAGAGCAGAGCGTCTGGTCACAGCCGAATCAAGCATTGGAATTTGTCTGTGGACGATATTTCAGCTGATACGGATTGTTCAAGGTAGAAAGCAATACGCCGCTGGTACTTGGAAATATAACGAATCTCTTCGCGCACGGCGGAACAACACGTCTCGAGAAACTTTTTCGCTTTCCCGGGAATCTAACACGTCGACGCTGACAATAAACATACAGAATACCCTCAATCCAGCTTAGCCTAACACAATCTACCGTTGAAATTCGACCATCGTCAATTTTGAATGTCGGACCAATACAACCCGCCGAAATTTCGTTATTTTCGCAATCGAATACCACCTGAATCGGTAGAAGTATCATCGAAATAAGAGCAGAGCGTCTGGTCACAGCTGAATCAAGCATTGGAATTTGTCTGTGGACGATATTTCAGCTTTTACGGATTGTTCAAGGTAGAAAGCAATACGCCGCTGGTACTTGGAAATATAACGAGTCCCTTCGCGCACGGCGGACCAATACGTCTCGAGAAACTTTTTCACTTTCCTGTGAATC
>NW_026532374.1:0-1072 GCF_026283585.1 Hylaeus volcanicus | reverse complement strand
CGGCGTATTGCTTCCTTAAATTTCATTTCACAGTGCCAGCGGCGTATTGCATTCTTAAATTTCATTTCACAGTGCCAGCGGCGTAATGCTGTCTTAAATTTCATTTCACAGTGCCAGCGGCGTAATGCTTTCTTAAATATTATTTCAAAATTCCAGCGGCGTATTGCCTATCTAACGTTTATTTGAAGGTGCTAGCTGTGTATTGCTTGTCTAATTTTTATTTGAAGGTGCTAGCGGTGTATTGCTTGCCTAAAGTTTATTTCAAAGTGGCAGCGGCGTATTGCCTATCTAATGTTTATTTGAAAGTGCCAGCGGCGATTGCCTTTCTAATGTTTATTTCAAAGTGGCAGCGGTGTATTGCTTATCTAATTTTTATTTGAAGGTGCCAGCGGCGTAATGCTTTCTTAACTTGTATTTCAAAGTGCCAGCGGCGTAATGCTTTCTTAAATTGCATTTCACAGTGCAAGCGGCGTATTGATTTCTTTAATTTTATTTATAAATGCCAGCGGCGTTATGTTTTTTTAAATTTTATTTTAAAGTGACAGCGGCGTATTGCCTATCTAATGTTTATTTGAAAGTGCCAGCGGCTTAATGCTTTCTTAAATTTTATGTCGAAATGCCAGCGGCGTAATGCTTCCTTAAATTTCATTTCACAGTGCCAGCGGCGTAATGCTTTCTTTACTTTTATTTCAAAGTGCCAGCGGCGTAATGCTTTCTTAAATTTATTTCACAGTGCCAGCGGCGCAATGCTTGTCTAAAGTTTATTTTAAGTGCCAGCGGCGTATTGTTTATCTAATTTTTATTTGAAGGTGTCAGCGGTGTATTGCTTATCTAATGATTATTTCAAGTGCCAGCGGCGTATTGCTTATCTAATTTTTATTTGAAGGTGCTAGCGGTGTATTGCTTGCCTAAAGTTTATTTGAAAGTGGCAGCGGCGTATTGCTTTCTTAAATTCTATTTCGAAATGCCAGCGGCGTATTGCTTCCTTAAATTTCATTTCACAGTGCCAGCGGCGTAATGTTATCTTAAATTTTATTTCAAAGTGCAGCGGCGTAATGCTTTCTTAAATTTT
>NW_026532373.1:0-1286 GCF_026283585.1 Hylaeus volcanicus | reverse complement strand
CCGCTGGCACTTTGGAGTGAAATTTAATGAAGCATTACGCCACTGGCACTTTGGAGTGAAATTTAAGAAAGTAATCCGCCGCTGGCACTATAAAATAAAATTTATAAAAGCAATACGGCGCTGGCCCTTTGGAGTGAATTTTGAGGAAACAATACGACGCTGGCACTATGAAGTGAAATTTAATGAAGCATTACGCCGCTGGCACTTTGGAGCGAAATTTAATGAAGCATTAAGCTGCTGGAAATTTGGAGTGAAATTTAAGAAAGCAATACGCCGCTGGAACTCTGGAGTGAAATGTAAGGAAGCCATACGCCGCTGGATCCTTGAAGTGAAATTTATGAAAGCAATACGCCGCTGGCACCTTGAAATAAAATTTAAGATTGCATTACACCGCTTGGATTATGAACTGAAATTTATGTAAGCAATAGGCGGCTGGCAATTTGAAATAAAATTTAAAAAAGCAATACGGCGCTGGCATTTTGGAGTGAAATTTAATGAAGCATTACGCCGCTGGAACTTTAGAGTGAAATTTAAGAAAGCAATACGCCGCTGGCACTTTGGAGTGAAATTTAATGAAGCATTACGCCGCTGAAACTTTAGAGTGAAATTTAAGAAAGTAATCCGCCGCTGGCACTATGAAATAAAATTAATAAAAGCAATACGGCGCTGGCCCCTTTGGAGTGAATTTTGAGGAAACGATACGACGCTGGCACTTTGAAGTGAAATTTAATGAAGCATTACGCCGCTGGCACTTTGGAGTGAAATTTAATGAAGCATTAAGCTGCTGGAAATTTGGAGTGAAATTTAAGAAAGCAACACGCCGCTGGAACTTTGGAGTGAAATTTAATGAAGCATTACGCCGCTGGCACTTTGGAGCGAAATTTAATGAAGCGTTAAGCTGCTGGAAATTTGGAGTGAAATTTAAGAAAGCAATACGCCGCTGGCACTTTGAAATATAATTTAAAAAAGCTATACGGCGCTGGCACTTTGGAGTGAAATTTCTGAAAGCAATACGCCGCTGGAACTTTGGAGTGGAATTTAAGAAAGCCAAACGCCGCTGGAACCTTGAAGTGAAATTTATGAAAGAAATACGCCGCTGGCACCTTGAAATAAAATTTAAGATAGCATTACACCGCGTGGATTATGAACTGAAATTTATGTAAGCAATAGGCGGCTGGCAATTTGAAATAAAATTTAAAAAAGCAATACGGCGCTGGCACTTTGGAGTGAAATTTAAGAAAGCAATACGCCGCTGGAACTTTGGAGTGAAATTTAAGAAAGCAATA
>NW_026532372.1:0-1736 GCF_026283585.1 Hylaeus volcanicus | reverse complement strand
CTTTGAAATAAAATTTAAGAAAATAATACGCCGCTGGCATTGTGAAAATAAAATTTAAGAAAGCATTACGTCCCTGGCACTGTGAAATGTAATTTAAGAAAGCAATACGCCGCTGGCATTTTGAAATAAAATTTAAGAAAGCGTTACGCCGCTGTCACTTTGAACTAAAATTAAAGAAAGCATTACGCCGCTGGCAGTTTGAAATGCAGTTTAAGAAAGCATTACGCCGCTGGCATTTTGAAATAAAATTTAAGAAAGCATTACGCCTCCAGCACTCTGAACTAAAATTAAAGAAAGCATTACGCCGCTGGCACCTTGAAATAAACTTTAGACAAGCTATACGCCGCTGGCAGTTTCAAATACAATTTAGGAAATCATTACGCCGCTGGCATTTTGAAATGAAATTTAAGAAAGCATTACGCCGCTGGCATTTTGAAATAAAATTTAAGAAAGCATTACGCCGCTGGCATTTTGAAATAAAATTTAAGAAAGCATTACGCCCCTGGCACTGTGAAATGAAACTTGAGAACGCAATACGCCGCTGGCACTCTGAAATAATATTTAAGAAAGCATTTCGCCGCTGGCACTGTGAAATGAAATTTAAGAAAGCAATACGCAGCTGGTATTATGAAATAATATTTAAGAAAGCAATACGCCGCTGGTACTTTGAAATAAAATTAAAGAAAGCATTACGCCGCTGGCACTGTGAAATAAAATATAAGAAAGTATTATGCCGCCGGCACTTTGAAATAAAGTTCATGAAAGCATTACGCCCCTCGGCCTTTAAAACGAAATTTAAGAAAACAACACGCCGCTGGCATTATGAAAATAGAATTTGAGAAAGCATTAAGCAGCTGGCACTTTGAAATAAAATTTAAGAAAGCATTACGCTGCTGGCACTTTGAAATAAAATTTAAGAAAGCATTACGACGCTGGCATTTTGAAATAATATTTAAGAAAGCATTACGCCTCCAGCACTCTGAACTAAAATTAAAGAAAGCATTACGCCGCTGGCACTTTGAACTAAAATTAAAGAAAGCATTACGCAGCTGGCACTTTGAAATAAACATTAGACAAGATATACGCCGCAGGCATTTTGAAATGAAATTTAAGAAAACAACACGCCGCTGGCATTATGAAAATAGAATTTGAGAAAGCATTAAGCAGCTGGCACTTTGAAATAAAATTTAAGAAAGCATTACGCCGCTGGCAGTTTCAAATACAATTTAGGAAAGCATTACGCCGCTGATATTTTGAAATGAAATTTAAGAAAGCATTACGCCGCTGGCATTTTGAAATAAAATTTATGAGAACATTAAGCCGCTGGCACATTGAACTAAAATTAAAGAAAGCATTTCGCACCTGGCACTGTGAAATGAAGTTTAAGAAAGCATTACGCCGCTGGCATTTTTAAAATAAAATTTAAGAAAGCATTACGACGCTGGCTGTTTGAAATACAGTTTAAGAAAGCATTACGCCGCTGGCATTTTGAAATAAAATTTAAGAAAGCATTACGCCGCTGGCACTTTGAACTAAAATTAAAGAAAGCATTACGCAGCTGGCACTTTGAAATAAACATTAGACAAGATATACGCCGCAGGCATTTTGAAATGAAATTTAAGAAAACAACACGCCGCTGGCATTATGAAAATAGAATTTGAGAAAGCATTAAGCAGCTGGCACTTTGAGATAAAATTTAAGAAAGCATTACGCCGCTGGCACTTTGAAATAAAATT
>NW_026532371.1:0-1049 GCF_026283585.1 Hylaeus volcanicus | reverse complement strand
ATTACGCCGCTGGCACTGTGAAATAAAATTTAAGAAAGCATTATGCTGCTGGCACTGCGAAATGATATTTAAGAGAGCAACACGCCGCTGGCACTTTGAAATAAAATTTAAGAAAGCAGTACGCCGCTCGCATTGTGAACATAAAATTTAAGAAAGCATTACGCAGCTGGCACTTTGAAATAAAATTAAAGAAAGCAACACGCAGCTGGCACTGTGAAATGATATTTAAGGAAGCATTACGCCGCTGGCACATTGAAATAAACTTTAGACAAGCAATATGCCCCTGGCACTGTGAAATGAAATTTAAGAATACAATACGCAGCTGGCACTGTGAAATGAAATTTAAGAAAGCATTACGCCGCTGGCACTGTGAAATGAAATTTAAGAAAGCATTACGCCGCTGGCACATTGAAATAAAGTTTAGACAAGCAATATGCCCCTGGCACTGTGAAATGAAATTTAAGAAAACAGTACACAGCTGGCACTGTGAAATGAAATTTAAGAAAGCAATACGCCGCTGGCACTGTGAAATGAAATTTAAGAAAGCAATACACCGCTGGCATTTTGAAAATAAAATTTAAGAAAGCATTACGCCGCTGGCACTGTAAAATGAAATTGAAGAAAACAATACGCCGCTGGAATTTTGAAATAACATTTAAGAATGCTTTACGCCGCTGGCACTGCAAAATGAAATATAAGAATGCAATACGTCGCTGGCACTTTGAATTCAAATTTAAGAAAGCATTACGCCGCTGGCACTGAGAAATGAAATTGAAGAAAACAATACTCCGCTGGAATTTTGAAATGAAATTTAAGAATGCAATACGCCGCTGGCACTTTGAAATAAAATTTAAGAAAGCACTACGCCGCTGGCACTGTGAAATGAAATTTAAGAAAGCATTACGCCGCTGGCACATTAAAATAAACTTTAGACAAGCAATATGCCCCTGGCGCTGTGAAATGAAATTTAAGAAAACAATACACAGGTGGCACTGTGAAATGAAATTTAAGAAAGCAATACGCCGCTGGCACTGTGAAATGAAATTTCA
>NW_026532370.1:0-1314 GCF_026283585.1 Hylaeus volcanicus | reverse complement strand
CATCAATTTCATTTCACAGTGCCAGCGGCGTAATGCTTTCTTTTATTTTATTTCAAATTGCCAGCGACGTAATGCTTTCTTAAATATTATTTTCACAATGCCAGCGGCGTATTGCTTTCTTAAATTTTATTTCAAAGTGCCAGCGGCGTATTGCTTTCTTAAATTTTATTTCACAGTGCCAGGGTCGTAATGCTTTCTTTTATTTTATTTTCAAAATGCCAGCGGCGTATTGCTTTCTTAAATTCCATTTCACAGTGTCAGGGACGTAATGTTTCCTTTAATTTTATTTCAATGTGCCAGCGACGTAATGCTTTCATAAATTTTATTTTCACAATGCCAGCGGAGTATTGTTTCTTAAATTTAATTTCAAAGTACCAGCGGCGTATTGCTTTCTTAAATATTATTTCAAGGTGCCAGCGGCGTAATGCTCTATAAATTTTATTTCAAACTGCCAGCGGCTTAATGCTTTCTTAAATTTTATTTCAAAATGCCAGGGGCATATTGCTTTCTTAAATTTCATTTCACAGTGCCAGCGGCGTATTATTTTCTTAAATATTATTTCAAAATTTCAGCCTCGTATTGTTTTCATCAATTTCATTTCACAGTGCCAGCGGCGTAATGCTCTCTTAAATTTTATTTCACAGTGCCAGAGACGTAATGCTTTCTTTAATTTTACTTCAAATTGCCAGCGGCGTAATGCTTCCTTAAATTTAATTTTCACAATGCCAGAGCCATATTGCTTTCTTAAATATTATTTCAAAGTGCCAGCGGCGTATTGCGTTCTTAAATATTATTTCATAATGCCAGCTGCGTATTGTTTTCTTAAATTTCATTTCACAGTGCCAGGGGAGTAATGCTTTCTTTAATTTTATTTCAAAGTACCAGCGGCGTAATGCTTTCTTTAATTTTATTTCAAAATGCCAGCGGCGTATTGTTCTCATCAATTTCATTTCACAGTGCCAGCTGCGTAATGCTCTCTTAAATTTTATTTCAAACTGCCAGCGGCGTAATGCCTTCTTAAATTTTATTTCAAACTGCCAGCGGCTTAATGCTTTCTTAAATTTTATTTCAAACTGCCAGCGGCGTAATGCCTTCTTAAATTTTATTTCAAACTGCCAGCGGCTTAATGCTTTCTTAAATTTTATTTCAAAATGCCAGCGGCGTATTGCGTTCTTAAATATTATTTCATAATGCCAGCTGCGTATTGTTTCCTTAAACTTCATATCACAATGCCAGCGGCGTAATGCTCTCTTAAATTTTATTTCAAACTGCCAGCGGCGTAATGCCTTCTTAAATTTTATTTCAAAATGCCAG
>NW_026532369.1:0-1793 GCF_026283585.1 Hylaeus volcanicus | reverse complement strand
AATTCGGCTGTGACCAGACGCTCTGCTCTTGTTCCAATGATACTTCTTTCGATTCGGGTGTTATTCGATTCCGAAAATAAAGAAATTTCGACGAGTCGTATTGGTCCGACAGTCAAAATCGAAGATGGTTGAATTTCAACGGTAGATTGTGTTAAGCTAAGTTAGTTTGATGATATTCTGTATGTTTATTGTCAGCGTCGACGTGCTAGATTCACGGGTAAGTGAAAAAGTTCCTCGAGACGTATTGGTCCCCCGTGCGCGAAGAGAATCTTTACATTTCCAAGTACCAGCGGCGTGTTGCTTTCTACATTGAACAACCCGTAAAAGCTGAAACATCGTCGACAGACAAATTCCAATGCTTGATTCGGCTGTGACCAGACGCTCTGCTCTTGTACCAATGATACCTCTTTCGATTCGGGTGTTATTCGATTCCGAAAATAACGAAATTTCGGCGAGTCGTATTGGACCGACAGTCAAAATCGACGATGGTCGAATTTCAACGGTAGAATGTGTTAGGCTAAGCTAGTTTGAGGATATTCTGTATGTTTATTGTCAGCGTCGATGTGCTAGATTCACGGGAAAGTGAAAAAGTTCCTCGAGACGTATTGGTCCGCCGTTCGCGAAGAGACTCCTTATATTTCCAGGTGCCAGCGGCGTAATGCTTTCTACCGTGAAAAACCCGTAAAAGCTGAAATATCGTCCACAGACAAATTCCAATGTTTGATTCGGCTGTGACCAGACGCTCTGCTCTTATTCCAATGATACGTCTTCCGATTCGGGTTTTATTCGATGCCGAAAATAACGAAATTTCGGCGAGTCGTATTGGTCCGACCGTCAAAATCGACGCTGGTCGAATTTCAACAGTAGAATGTGTTAGGCTAAGCTAGTTCGAGGATATTCTGTATGTTTATTGTCAGCGTCGATGTGCTAGATTCACGGGAAAGTGAAAAAGTTCCTCGAGACGTATTGGACCGCCGTGCGCGAAGAGACTCGTTATATTTCCAAGTGCCAGCGGCGTATTGCTTTCTACATTGAACAACCCGTAAAAGCTGAAATATCGGCCACAGGCAAGTTCCAATGCTTGATCCAGCTGTGATCAGACGCTCTGCTCTTGTTCCAATGAAACTTCTTCCGATTCTGGTGTTTTTCGATTCCGAAAATAACGAAATTTCGGCGAGTCGTATTGGTCCGCCAGTCAAAGTCGGCGATGGTCGAATGTCAACGGTAGATTGTTAGGCTAAGCTAGTTTGAGGATATTCTGTATGTTTATTGTCAGTGTCGAAGTGCTAGGTTCACGGGAAAGTGAAAAGGTTCTTCGAAACGAATTGGTCCGCCTTGCGCGAAGAGACTCTTTATATTTCCAAGTGCCAGCGGCGTATTGCTTTCTACATTGAGCAACCCGTAAAAGCTGAAATATCGGCCACAGGCAAGTTCCAATGCTTGATTCAGCTGTGATCAGACGCTCTGCTCTTGTTCCAATGATACTTCTTCCGATTCGGGTGTTATTCGATTCCGAAAATAACGAAATTTCGGTGAATCGTATTGGTCCGCCAATCAAAGTCGACGATGGTCGAATTTCAACGGTAGATTGTGTTAGGCTAAGCTAGTTTGAGGATATTCTGTATGTTTATTGTCAGCGTCGACGTGATAGATTCACGGGAAAGTGAAAAAAGTTCCTCGAAACGTATTGCTCCGCCGTGCGCGAAGAGACTCGTTATATTTCCAAGTACCAGCGGCGTAATGCTTTCTACTTTGAACAACCCGTAAAAGCTGAAATATCGTCGACAGACAAT
>NW_026532368.1:0-1038 GCF_026283585.1 Hylaeus volcanicus | reverse complement strand
AGCACGTCGACGCTGACAATAAACATACAGAATATCCTCAAACTAACGTAGCCTAACACAATCTACCGTTGAAATTCGACCATCGTCGATTTTGACTGTCGGACCAATTCGAATCGCCGAAATTTCGTTATTTTCGGAATCGAGTAACACCCGAATCGGCAGAAGTATCATCGAAATAAGATCAGAGCGTCTGGTCTCAGCTGAATCAAGCATTGGAATTTGCCTGTGGAGGATATATCAGCTTCTACGGGTTGTTCAAGATAGAAAGCAATACGCCGCTGGTACTTGGAAATATAACGAGTCTCTTCGCGCACGCCGGAACAATACGTCTCGAGGAACTCTTTGACTTTCCCGTGAATCTAGGACGTCGATGCTGACAATAAACATACAGAATATCATCAAACTAGCTTAGCCTAACTAAATCTGCCGTTGAAATTCGACCATCGTCGATTTTGACTGTCGGACCAATTCGAATCGCCGAAATTTCGTTATTTTCGGAATCGAGTAACACCCGAATCGGCAGAAGTATCATCGAAATAAGAGCAGAGCGTCTGGTCAAAGCCGAACCAAGCATTGGAATTTGTCTGTGGACGATACTTCAGCTTTTACGGGTTGTTCAAGGTAGAAAGCAATACGCCGCTGGTACTTGGATATATAACGAGTCTCATCGCGTACGGCGGACCAATACGTCTCGAGGAACTTTTTCACTTTCCCGTGAATCTAGCACGTCGATGCTGACAATAAACATGCAGAATGTCATCAAACTATCTTAGCCTAACGAAATCTGCCGTTGAAATTCGACCATCGTCGATTTTGACTGTCGGACCAATTCGACTCGCCGAAATTTCGTTATTTTCGGAATCGAGTAACACCCGAATCGGCAGAAGTATCATCGAAAAAAGAGCAGAGCGTCTGGTCACAGCTGAATCAATCATTGGAATTTGCCTGTGGACGATATTTCAGCTTTTACGGATTATTCAAGGTAGAAAGCTATACGCCGCTGGTACTTGGAAATATAACGTGTCTCTTCGCGCACGG
>NW_026532367.1:0-1368 GCF_026283585.1 Hylaeus volcanicus | reverse complement strand
CACTTGTTCGCGTGCAAGCGCGGCCGCCAGCGCGTAGCCTTCGCTACCGCGGCCGCTCCAACGGTCTACGCGCGCTCTGATTGGTCGGGGTTTTCGGTTAATATCTGCTTAACGAAGCCCCATCCGACATTTTTGCAAAGGAAATTGTTGTTCAGAATCGTCTCAGCTACCCCCCATTTCCGGCTCCTCCCCGAGTTTTGGGACACCCTGTATATACGTGATATGTCTCCTTGCGAAACAATTTTATTTTTAACCGACTTCGAAAAGGAGGAGGTTACTCGATTCGACATGTATATATATTTTTTTTTTTTTTTTTTTTTTTAAATGTCTGTTCACCGATTACGCCGAGATAGCTTGACCAATCGGAATGAATTCTGTTGCATCTTGTAGAGCATGCCCCCCCGGTGGTCCCATTATCACGACTTTTTGCGATTTGTCATTTTTTACCCACTTTTTTGCCAGAAAACCGTAATTTTGATTATGTATATTCGCCGATTACGCCGATATGGCTTGACCAATCAGAATGGAACCTGTTGTATCTTGTAGAGGATGTTCCCCCGGTGATCCTGCTGTCAAGACTTTTTGCGATTTGTCATTTTTTACCCGTCTTTTTATAAAAAAACCGTGATTTTTAGGTATGCTTGCCGATTACGTCGAGATGGCTTGATGAATCGGAATGAAACCTCTTGCATCTTGTCGAGTATTTCTTCCAGTTGGTCGCGTAAAAGAAACATTTTGTGATTTGTCATTTTTTACCCGTTTTTTTTTAAACAGAAACATTTTGTCTTGCTTCTTGCTCCGAGACGGATGGACCAATCAGATTGAAACGTCTTGCATCTGGAAGAGCATTTGCCATTTGGTCCCATAGCAAAACATTTGTCCTTGTCTAATTTTTTACCACTTTATATCACTTTTTATCGCAAAAAGCGTACTATTCCGCGTATGTTTGACCTGAAACCGATGAAATCGATGAAACCCCTTACATTTTGCTGCCGGAGAGGCTTTCGCGATGATCATAAATGCAAAAATTTATGGATTTCTGTATTGCTTATAACTATTGTCATCGTAAAATTCCTATTATATGATGTAACTCGGTGAGGAAATTACCGAGCGCGATGGAACCGTCCGTATTTCATGATACATGAATTCGTGATGTTTCCATTTGCAAAAATTTATGGACACTTTTATTTTTTATAAAACCATTGTTGGTGCGAAATAGCTATGCTCTGGTGCAGCTCGACAAGGAATTTACCAAACGCAATCAATCCTTTCACATATAGTTGCAGATGTATTCCTGATAATCTCATTTCCAATTATACAGGGTGTCCAAAAAATGTTGGATGTCCTTGAATGGGGTGTTTCGGGGGG
>NW_026532366.1:0-1284 GCF_026283585.1 Hylaeus volcanicus | reverse complement strand
ATTACTATTTATATTATTAACCATTTCATCCAGTAATTTATTTGTTCATTGATTTATTGATTTTATTATTTAATTCTATATTTCGCATATCTATAATTTTATATTTTAATATTTTATATCTGTTTTATATTTTCTTGTGTGTATATTTTTAAATTTTTATTGTACAAAATGGCTCCCCCAGAACTTAAGTCTGAGTATTTAAACATGATTCCAGAATTTTCGGGAGATAGGACGACCCTCAGTCGATTCCTAGAGGTGGCGGAAAAATTAATCTTAAAATTTTTCAATTTCGAAGAAGTGTCCAGTTTCCAAAATGAATGGTTGATGTGTGCGGTAAGATCAAAAATAGTTGGGAAGGCGTCGGAAGTTTTAAACTCTCAAAATATCGAAAACTGGGAAGATATGAAGAAGGCCTTAACAGTAAGTTTTTCGGACAGGCGAGATAGATTTACAATGCAAATTGAATTATCCAAATTGAGACAGGGTAATGAAACCCCTTTTGAATTTTTGAGTAGGATACAAGAGATGTTGAATTTATTAATAGCCCAAATTAAAATAGAAGAAAAAAAAGGTCCAGCACAGGACGCAATATTGCAGGATGCCAGGGCACTCGCCCTTAGAATTTTATTAAGAGGATTAAAAGACCCGGTAGGCCCCCTAATGAGAACAAAAGGTCCTAGAGACCTAGCGCATGCATATAGCATGTTAGCAAATGACTTTAACATCACAGTCGGTGAGGGAAAAGTTCAACCTCATTCTCATTCTCATTCTCATCCTCATTCTCAGTCTCAAAGTTTTAATAAACCCCATTATAGGAAATCAAATAATAATTATAATAGTTTCAGAGGCCTTAAGCCCCAGTTTAGATCTAATAATTACCCCCAGCAATATCAGAGACCCCCATTTTATCCACAGCCTCAGTATCAAAATTTTCACAGACCCCCTTTTAATTCTCAGAATGTTCCCCATCAGAGTGGAATATCGAAATTTCAAAATAGACCCCAGTATAGACCCCAGTATCAATATAGACCACAGAATAAAAATATACCGAAAGAACATTGTCATTGTTGCACGGGAGATAGCAATCATTTTTTAGAACCAGGTCCATCAGACCCGGGAAAGAACACGTAAATTCATTTAGTCTACCCAAGGTAGAGTTGTTCAATTTAGAAAATAGTAGCGCTCTACCATATATTTTCATACCAAAGTACAATATTAAAGCACTAATAGACACCGGTAGCACCAAATCATTAATCAGTCCCGAATTAGCTCAGAGAAAATTTA
>NW_026532365.1:0-1396 GCF_026283585.1 Hylaeus volcanicus | reverse complement strand
ATCTGTTAGTAACATGCCTATGTCTGTATGTGTATGATATTAAACGAATGTATCAGTGTAGTGTATGAGTATAGTAGTGGTATGAATCCTGGCGAGCATTCAGATGATGACACTTTGTAGGTTTGTTTAGGTGTGATGTTGTGTGTTTATATGTGAATTTTCGTTTCAGTTGTAATTTTTTGTACAATATTATGTGTTTGAGTTTTGGACTCTACTTATGTAGCCAGGTTAATATGTATGTGTGTGCTATGTGTGGGTACTTGGATGCATGAAAATTCATTTTTTGTGCATGTTGTACTATATTATGTGTTAGATTTCGAGAGTCTAGGTATGTAGATTGTTGTGAAATGTGTACTTTTTGTACATATATAAGTGTGAATGAAGGTTTGTATGTGATTGTAGGTTATAAATATAACATTATGGACGTGTGTGGAGTGTAAGTGGGGTGCTATGTACTAGTCACATAGCACTACTGTGTCAGAAGACGAGACTATGCATAGATACTATGATGTGAAGTGGGTATGTCTTTTACATTTGAATATGTTATCGGAGTCTTAGGGTATAAAAATCTGTATGTATGTGGTGTGTGCGTGCATATATCAATGGTTGTAAATGTTTCTTTGTGTGATTTTGACATTATCTGAGGTGAAAGTTAAGTTTTTTGGATGTGAGACTGTATTCGTGGTACGATAAAGTTGTATATTGTGTGATTTTTACTGTTACTCAATGTGGTGAGTGAGATTCTAACTAAAATTTATACTTTTATTACAGAGTGTAACACTAGCCGGGTGTGACACGGTGAATATTTATATTTATAATGTGAAAATAGGAGGTTATATGTATGTACTTTTGTATTGATGGTAGGTTTGTGTATGTGTGAGAACAAGTATGATTGATTTCTGAGTGAATGCGGATGTTTTGGTATGCCTAATTTATGGTGTAAATAAGATGTTTCTTGTAAAAGATTTCATGGTTTTGTCCAAAAATCATTCATTATGTGTAAATTTGTGATAAAATTCACTAATATGACTGTGTTCCATAATAGTCTTATCGTGAGTTTTATTACGTGAATTTATGAATATTTGAAGTGAATTGGTGTTAGATTTCACCAATTCACATCAAATAAGAAATGGTCACACAGGTATATTTTGGAGATAAACAATGAAGAAATATAACCTAGAATCAAAGGCTATCAGTAGAGTAGAGAGATAGTGGGAGGTAATGCAATGAAATATACAGACTGTGTACAAAAAAAATTCCGTCATGCAGAAGCTGCGTAATCAAAGCAGATTTCTCACATGTATAATGGGTTCCTTACAGGGTAAAACAAAAAATTGGAAACAACCCCGTTAATCTAAAATTCGAAAAAGAGTAAAACTAAAAATGGGAATAACTC
>NW_026532364.1:0-1292 GCF_026283585.1 Hylaeus volcanicus | reverse complement strand
TATTGGGTTGTCCGGAAAATAATGCAGGATTTGGGTTTTAAAAGAAAAAAAAGAAAATAAGTATCTTATAACTGTATTCTTTAATCAAAATAGTCTCCCATACTCTCAATACATTTCTCCCAACGTGTTGGTAATTTTTTAAAACCGTCTGAAAAGAATTCAGAATTCTTAGAATTTATGAAGTCAATAAACGCACTTTCTAATTCCGTTCGATCCTTAAATATTTTATGTTGTAAGTAGTGGTCCAGGTGTCTGAAAAAATGATAGTCAGTAGGCGAGAGGTCCGGAGAGTAGGGGGGATGTGGCAAAGTTTCATAACCAAGCTCCAACAATTTTCGTGACGTTACACGTGAGACATGTGGTCGGGCATTGTCATGCAACAAAATGAGCCCTTTCCGATTGACCAAGGATGGCTTCATTATTGCCAATTTATGATGCATGGCGTCAATTTGGTTGCAATACAATTCAGAATTGATGGTTTCGCCAGGATTTAAGAAGCTGTAGTGGATCAAACCAAATGAAGCCCACCATACCGTAACCATAACCTTGTTTTGATGAGTAGGGGGCTTTGGAAAATGTTTTGCAGGTTCTCCTTTGTCGAGCCACTGGCCAGAACGTCTACTGTTATTGTAAAGAATCCATTTTTCATCACAGGTAACAGTTCTGGCCAGAAAAGGGTCATTTTTGTTTCGGCAAAGAAGTGCGGCACAAACTTCATAGCGCTGATTTTTTTGGCGGTCGTTTAATGCGTGTGGAACCCAACTGTCAAGCTTTTTCACTTTTCCAATCGCCTTGAGGTGGTCAGCGACGGTCGATTTGCTTACTTGAAGTTTTTCCGCAAGTTCTCGAACAGTTATTCTGGGGTTTTCTTCCACCAATGATCGGAGAATATCGTCATCAAGAGAGGAAGGCCTTCCACGACCTTCTTTATCTTCGAGGCTGAAGTCTCCCTCCTGAAATTTTTTAAACCACCTTTGAACAGTGCACTCAGTAACACTTCCCTCGCCCCACACTTGGTTGATGTTTCTAGCCGTCTGGGCTCCACTGCGGCCGAGTTTAAACTCGTAAAAGAAAATCGTACGAAATTCACGACGTGACATCGTAGGAAAGACTGGATTATTTCCAAGTAGCGAGATGCTATAGAGATAAACAAACATTGTCGTTTAGAAGAGGATTAGCAACTGTTGACACTCGTACAAATAAATAATCCCCTAAAAGTAAACAGATTACTATATACAGAATGTTTTAAAAGAAAACTTGAAAACCTGCATTATTTTCCGGACAACCCAATA
>NW_026532363.1:0-1490 GCF_026283585.1 Hylaeus volcanicus | reverse complement strand
CTTTCTTCTACCGACGTTTCGCTAGTCATACTGCCAGCTTCCTCAGGGTTCTGTCTGAGAATGAGGATGTCTTCTAAATGACCCCATATTTATACCTGGGTCGTCCGGACTGTCCGGGGCCGGAGCCGGGTCTTCCATGATTCTGACCGCGTAACTTCAACCTCTTCTTTCCGGGTATCGGTTGGCGTCTCTTCTTTTTTTGGCTTTCTTAGAGGAATGATGGAATGCCATAGCTTGCTTAATTTGTATCCATCTTCTTTGTTGAAATTCTGTGGCTGCTTCACAATTTCAATGGCTTCTCTTATAACTCGCTGTTGGTAATTGTCTATGCTTGCTAAGACGTTTGCCTTGTCAAATTCGATGACGTGATTGGTTCTGTAGAAGTGTTCAGCTACCGCTGATTTTTCCGTGTTCACATTTTTGATGTTGTTCATGTGCTCATTCAATCTGGTACGTATTAATCTTCCGGTTTGTCCAATGTACTCTTTTCCACAAGAACAAGGGATACTGTAGATACCAGGAGTTCTGAGGTGAAGACTATCCTTGGGGTTTCTTAACATTTGGCCTATTTTTCGATCAGTTGTAAAAATCGTTTCTATGTCAAATTTTCTCAAGGTTTTGGCTATCCTTTCCGTTGTTCCTTTTATATATGGTATTATAACTTTCTTCTTATTGGGCCGGTTCTCATCTACTTTATCTCTTCTTTGATTCGATTTTGCCTTTGTAAACTGTTTCTTTATTTCATTATCGCCGTAACCATTTTTCCTTAAAGCTGTTTTCAGGTGCCTTTCTTCTTTTTTAAAATGTTTTGGTTCTGCAATACGGAGAGCTCTATTCATCAGGGTTCTAATCAGGGTATTCTTTTGGGCCGGGTGGTGATGCGAAGCTGCGTTCAAGTATCTATCTGTGTGGGTTGGCTTTCTGTAGACAGTATGTTCCAATCTTCCGTTTGCTTTTTCTATCTTGACATCCAGAAATGGGAGTATTCCGTCCTTTTCTATTTCCATAGTAAACTTGATGTTTGTATGAAATTCATCTATATATTTGAAGAATGTATCTAGGTGCTCTCTTCCATGGGGCCAAATGACGAATGTGTCGTCAACATATCTGAACCAGTGAGTTGGCTTCATCTTTGCTGACGCTAACGCTCTTTTTTCAAAGTCTTCCATGAAAACTTCTGCCGCTAGTGGACTTAGAGGAGATCCCATGCTTGCGCCTTCTATTTGTTTGTAATATTTTCCATTGAAAAGAAAATACGTGGTCTTCAAACATAATTCCGCCAATTTCATCTCTTCTGGGTTCAGCATATGTTTCATAAGTTGTAACGTGTCTTCTATTGGGACCTTCGTGAATAACGACTTCACATCAAAGGAGACTAATAAATCTTCTTCTCTTACATTGATGGCCCTTATCTTCTCTACGAAGTCTCTTGAGTCTTTGACATGATGTTCATTCAAACCGATATATGGCTTGATCTTCTTAGCTATGTA
>NW_026532362.1:0-1299 GCF_026283585.1 Hylaeus volcanicus | reverse complement strand
TAACACATCGGTCAATAAGTCCCGAGCCTAAGTAGGAAAACAACATTTTTTTGCCAAAATTCAATTTTATTCATCAACATAGTCCCCTTTTAGAGTGATACAATCATTCCAACGCCTTTCTAGCTTTTCGATACCAGTTTTGTAGAACGATTTGTCCTTGGCCTCAAAATAGGCTTCAGTTTCGGCAATCACCTCCTCATTCGAGCCATATCTTTTTCCCTGGAGCATTTTTTTGAGATCGGCAAAAAGCCAGTAGTCACTGGGGGCCAGATCTGGAGAATAAGCCGGGTGGGGAAGCAATTCAAAGCCCAATTCATGCAGTTTGGCCATCGTAACCATCGACTTGTGACACGGTGCATTGTCTTGGTGAAAGAGCACTTTTTTCCTTGCCATATGAGGCCTTTTTTTGGCGATTTCCTTCTTCAAACGCGTTAGCAATGCTATGTAATATTCACTATTGATGGTTCTTCCCTTTTCAAGATAGTCGATGAATATTATTCCGTGCGCATCCCAAAATACTGAGGCCATAACCTTGCCAGCTGACTTTTGTGTTTTTGGGCGCTTTGGTCGACTTCCACCGGCTTCTGTCCATTCAGCTGACTGCCAATTTGACTCCGGAGTGAAATGGTGGACCCAGGTTTCGTCCATGGTCACATAACGACGCAGAAACTCGTTCGGATTGCGCTTAAAAATGGTCAAACAGCTCTCCGAATCATCGACACGATTTTGTTTTTGTTCCGGTGTCAACAAACGCGGCACCCATTTCGAACACAGCTTTCTCATGCCCAAATGATCATGCAAAATTGTGTACACACTGCCTTTTGATATCTTTAGGATGTCAGCTATCTCCTGCAATTTCAGTTTGCGGTCGGCCATAATCATTTTGTTGATTTTTGTGATGTTTTCTGGAATAACTGCCTCATTTGGCCTACCAGAGCGTTCAGCATCATCGGTGTCCGTACGACCACGTTTGAAATCGGCAAACCATCGTTTGATGGTTGCAATTGATGGAGCAGAGCCCGGGTAACACTTTTGAAGCCATTCCTCAGCCTGAACGGTATTTTTACCCATTAAATAGCAATGATAAATCAACACACGAAATTGCTTTGAATCCATTGTTTTGAAAATTACAAAAGTAGCGTCACTTAAACCACTGTAACTAGGTAAATAATAGTCCAAATGTCATGAAATTTTGACAGTAATCTTTTGAAGGTTGGTACTTTCGAAAAATCATGTGGATATTTCATTAGTGGCGCCATACGGTGGTTAGGCTCGGGACTTATTGACCGATGTGTTATT
>NW_026532361.1:0-1252 GCF_026283585.1 Hylaeus volcanicus | reverse complement strand
ACGATCAGCCAGAGTCAAATGGTGAATTACAAGAAAAAGCAGTTTTATACTTTAATCTGTATTAATAGCTACCATTTAATGTGATTCTGTAGTTATTACATGCATCAAATGGTGTTAGGTTTCTTCAATACAAATGGAAGTTTCCACTTTAGTTTATTCTATATATTGAAAAGTCTCACGATATCTAATAATGTATCTACTTGAAGAAAACTTACTCTTGTAGTTGTAATTATGCAGTAGTTATATTCTTCTATGTAATTATATATGTTTTAATGGTAATTCTATGGTTGCAAAGCAACTAGTATTACAGAACATAGGGGAAACGTATAGTATTCAATGAAATACTTGGACAAATGGCAAAAATATTGAATAAAGAGATGCACTTACGTTCTCGCAGGATTAATCTGGAAATATGTTTAAGGTAAAAGAAATAATAAATACTTTATTTCAAATTAAAGTTGTAAATAAGATACAATGTTTCAATATATAACATTATGATACTTTTTTCTTTACTTTCAGCGTTTGTCTAGACATCGATGGGAAAATTACAGTAATAAATTTATGGAGTCAACAAATTGAACAGATACAGTCAAGAAATTATCCATACAAGAAGATCATTGAATTACATACGTTTGTCTTGCAATTTATAGACCTTAAAAAGAATGTAATGCCATCATACTTTATAAATCATAATATATCAGAACAGTGACTAATCAATGGTTTACAGAAGCAGTTGAAGGTTCTACAAAATATCAATGCAAAGCAAGCAATAAAATAAAGACAATTAGAACAAAACAACTAGAATAAAGCGTACAATAGACAAAATATTTGTGCTCAATGAAGAAACAATTGTGGTATATCGAACAGATTATTGCGAAAAATGTACTACCCTCAGTCAAATAAGATTTTTACTTTGAAAACAGATTTATTTCATTTTCTGTACGCAAATGCTTTTATATCTATTAGTTAAACTGAATTTAAATGTTTTTTAATGTTTCAGAAGAAATAAATCTTAAATACTATGTTTTTATTAATGCGTTACACAAAAATTGTACACCGCCCAGTGAATAAATACATTTATTATAAAGAATGATGAAATTTTATAGACATAGTTGTAACTTTTATGGAAATAGGAGAATTTGATAATATCGAATAAACTGTCAAATTATTAAAAAATTTCATATTAGTAAGTAATTCAACTTCCAGAAACAATTTATTTTGTCTTTTGCATGCAATAATTGACCTGTCCTGA
>NW_026532360.1:0-16951 GCF_026283585.1 Hylaeus volcanicus | reverse complement strand
TTTTACAATATTCCATTATTAATTATATTTATATCAGCAAAATGTTTTCAATTTAGACTTTTTATATAGGGTTTAATAACAAATTGCAGCCAGTGTTGTAAAGTGTTGATCGATCTTGACTACAAGGTAAGTTGTGAAAATCTGAATTGCGAGATACCTTTATTCATACAGAAAACTGTTTTTAATATAGATCCATACCACCAAAGTGTTTTGGATTTAAGCTTTTTATGCAGAGCTTGTGGAAATGAAGGGGGCCCACAGGATTGGAGATTAACAAATTGCTGCCAGTAAAGTAAAATGTAGATCACTTTTGATTACAAGGTAAGTTGTCAAAATTTGAATTGCTGGATACCTTTATTCATACAGAAAACTGTTTTTAATATAGATCCATACCACCAAGTGTTTTGAATTTAGACTTCTTATGCAGAGCTTATACAAATGAAGGAAACTACAGCCTTGGAGGTTATTCGTTAACAAATTGCAGCAACTGTTGTAAAATGTTTATCCATTTTCATTTCATTTCTTATATTTTTCTACTTTCTTGTAGTTTTTTATGGGGATCTTCTATTTTTCAATGATAACTCTTTGAGTCCTCCACTTTTTCATGTACTTGGCATAATTTTTTTACTTTTTTGAAGTTTTTTATTAAGCTCTACATTAATTTGCAAGTAAAATAAGGTTTGTATGTGTTATTTACAAATAAAATTGATGTCATATGAGTAACGCACAATTTATTATATTACAATACCAGATTCAGACCCTTAAGTTTTCAAAAGCACACATAACGCATGGCAGAAAGTCTTGTTGTAACAAACTTAAATGTTAAAAATGAAGTATGAAATGAAAAAAGAGGTCTACACTATTTCTAACCCACAGTTTATTATATTATAATACCAGTTTCAGTCTTTTATGTCTCCAAAGTACATACAACGCATCGCAAAATGTCTTGTTGCTAGAAATTGAAATGTTAAACATGAAATGAGAAATAAAGAAAGAGATCCACTATGTGTAATGCACAATGTATTGTATTAGAATACATTCACAAGTATGCACAACGCGTGGCAGAAAATCTTGTTGTAACAAATGTAAATGTTAATAAATAAAGTGGGAAAATGTACAAAGAGATCCACTATTGGTAACACACAATTTATTGTATTATAATTCCAGTTTCAGTCCTTTGAGTTTTCAAAAGTATGCACAAAGCATGTCAGAAAGTCTTGTTGCAAGAAACCAAATGTCACAAATCCAAACTGACAGTTACAGGTTAGAAATGAACGAGCGGCATGAGTGACAGCCACATTACAATTCCGACCGACGAGCCTTGCCGACTGATTTCGATAGTCGACAAATCGAAGAACGGCCTTAGCTCCTATTGGGTAAGTGTTGACGAAAAATTCCTTGGCAAAGGAAAAGAAAAATGCTGCAGTTTTTGACACATTCATGATATGATATTACGATATCTCTGTCGTTCGTGGACCGATTTTATTGCTTTTGGTTTTATTCGAAAGCTTATATGCGATTTACATAAGAAAAATGCCTTTAGATTTAGAAAATACAGCAGGGATGACGAGATATTAATGACAGAAGTTTCGAGTTAGGTTGGAATCGCTTTTTCTCGAGTAAAAGATACGCGATAGCGCCAGCGCCAGGCATATACGGGGAGGCTATTTTTTCATGTACTTGGCGTCGAGACGCTACCGCGTCTCTAGATAAAAAGTAAAAACTCACATTTCCTAGCATTCACACTTATAATTTTTGGAGTAATTAATCAAAAATTGCCAATATTTTTAAGTAGTATAAATATATCGAATGATAAGTAAAAATAGAAAAACTTGATTTATTGGTAGTCAAATAAGAATAACCGAATTATTCGAATAGTTCGAATAAACGATACGAATGGTGGCGTTTATTCTAAAATGATTCTATTATCTACAATGTTATTTCTAAATACTGATCTTCAACTCCATTTAAGTAAATAAGTAAATAAGTAAAAACTTGATGTATTAGTAGTCAAATAAGAATAACCGAATTATTCGAATAGTTCGAATAAACGATACGAATGGTGGCATTTATTCTAAAATGATTCAATTATCTACAATGTTATTTATAAATAATGATTTTCAACTCCATTTTCCGTGTGGCAAATATTCCATTTAAATAATACCCAACTCGGTTGAATTATTTATATTTGCAGTAACATTGATGTCGTATTTTCCGTTCTCTGAAATTCAAAAGTGTCTGTCACCGTCTTAAAATTTGTTAGCCCATAGATCTGCGAGATTTTACATTTTTTTAATTTGCTTGCTTAACCCAGATAAAAAGGGAGTATAGTTCAGCATTTTAATAGTACCATAAACTGATTATTAAAGCATAATTTAATGTGCAAATACGTGACGCTTCCATATGTAACTAAATGCAGGTATACAATAATAGTTTCAAATTGTTTATTGCATTCTGAAATGTAGTAGCTAAACACATGGTCTCAAACTTATGACTGATAACGCCATATAGATATCGTATACACTGTAGGTGTATAGTATTTGCTCCACAATTTTAAGCGCTACACATTCGTAATTACTCATCCTCGTGATTCAGAATTTATCTTACTGCATTTATGACAAGCGTATCACGAGATATCATTTTTATCGACTTAACGTTGCTGTATATGCTAATCTAATTCATTTGATCAATTCATATGTACATGCAAAATTACAGGTTTTATAATTGATTCAAACATGTGATCTAATTACCAATTTTTTGGTATGCTCTAAATTAACAGATGTTAAGTTGATTTTTAGTCGCAAACAATTATTCTTATCTTCGCTAATTACAACGTAGCATATTACTGTTTGTTGACATTTTTGTATCAACATATATTGTGTACATTTTTGTGTTTACACATATATTGTTCCTCTTTGTTTTAATATTTCATTGTAAAATATTGTATTCTGCAATTCATATTTTAATTTGTATTGGATGAGTGAATAACATGTTGTTTACTTTTTATTCTTTATCAGACATTTTTATGTATTTATTTACGTATATATTTTTTATATGTTTCGAGTGATTTTAGATTGTCTAGACAGTATTGTTAATAATACACATCCTATATCTAGAGATACGGTAGCGTCTCGACGCCAAGTACATGAAAAATTATAAGCCACCGCGTATCTTTTACTCGAGAAACTGCGATTCCAACCTAACCTGAAACTTCTTTAATTAATATCTCATTACGCCTGCAATATTTTCTAAATTTAAATGCATTTTTCTTATGTAAACCGCATATAAGCTTTCGAATAAAACCAAATTCAATAAAATCGGTCCGTGTTCGACAGAGATATCGTAATATCATGTCACGATTCTTCCAGAAAGGATATCGTCTGATTCTTTTCCAGTCGAATTTTCGTCTATACATAGCCAATAGGAGCCAAGTATCAGTTCGTCGTCTCTCAGAAACATTCGGCAGGGCCCGAGGGTTTCATTTATAATCTGCCAAGTGACAAAAATTTAGACACTATTCTATTACAATAAAATGTGCATTATAAATAGTGTATCTCTTCGTTCATTTTCTCACATTATTAGTAACATTTAAATCTGTTACAACAAAACTTTCTGCTATGCGTTCTGCGTACTTCTGAACTTTATTCTAATACAATAAATTATGTGTTAGAAATAGTGGATATATTTTTCCTATTTCTCACTTCATCTTTAACATTTAAATTTCTTGCAAAAAGACCTTCTGCCATGCATTCTGCGTACTTTTGAAAACTTAAAGGGCTGAAACTGATCTCATTTTCTATATATTATAATACAATGAATTGTGCATTACAAATAAGGAACCTCCTTGTTCATTTTTCTTACTTTATCATTAACATTTGAATTTCTTGTATAGATAATGATGCAGTGTAATCTATGTTAGAATATGTATACATACATTTACTGGTATTTGTGATGTGGTGTGATTTACATTAGACTATACATATATAGATACTTTCATTGGTCGTCAGATTCTTATTAAAAATGTAGTAGAATACGAAATAACAACGGTATTAAGATGTGTAACGTGTAATTACACAAGTACCACTATCAGTACAAATTGTTGCGGTACATCTTGCATTGCCCAAGATCTTGAAAAACCATTTGAATTTCAAGATATAATAAAACACAATTTCACAGCATGAATAAATCTGAAAGGTCCTTGCAATGTAAAATGTTTTATTGGATTATAAAACATATTATTCATTCTAATACAAGTATTAATCATTATTAAGATTCATGTATTTTTTTGTCAATATAAAGTTTATATTATGAATCTACTATTTTAATGGTATTTGGAAGTCAACGAAGCGTGTAAATGGTTATTGGTGTTGTTGGTGTAATAAATAATTTTTGTTATCAGAATCAATCTTATTCTTGGTTATGAATTGTAGTATTTGTCAGAAATGATTCACTCATTGTCAGTAAATGTGTCGGTTCGTGTTTGCTCTGATAGTACGTTTATACGCCTCTATTCTTATCCATTTAATAGCGCCTGTTATTATTCTTTCATGTATCGTGTATATGTATTGATTCTCCCTACGCATAAAATTGATCTATTTCCATGTTTTTCTATAAGTTTTCTCATTTTTTTGTATCAAAGTACTGTAACTTTGATTGATATTACGCCACTTGGATTCTAGTATATCAAAGATTGATATTGCATTTTTCGTAATTCAGTGTAGCGAGTTATTATGTCATTCTGATCGCACGTGTATCTTCATTTTAGCAACAAACAAGACTTTATCTGATTAATGAATAACGAATAAAATCAACGTATAGCTATTTGTTTCGTTTATTCGATTGGACAATTAAATTTTTGTTAGTTCATTGTAAAATATGTTATTCTGCAACTTAAATTATAATTTTTATTGAACGAGTAATGCATAAACTGGTGTTTATCTTTCATTTGTTATTTACAATTTTAATACGGATATAAAGTCCAATTTCTGCTAAATAATGGGCCAAGTTAGGGACCGTCTATGTTATCTAAGAAATCTGTTATACTTAAAATTGTTGTCATTTTGGGTATCTTAATTTTCCAAGGAGCAATATCATCTTTGCATTTCAATAAATGTAACCTTAGCATGTGATTGAAACCACGTGCAAGGGATTTAAAGAATTTAAACACGACGCTATAGTTGCAAGTAACCATATCATCTGTTATCTGGTAGAATCAACGCGCGTGCACGATAAAACATTTCACAAAAAAACAGAACGTCAGCGAATAAAGAAATTTTCTCTATGCAGTGTCAATACATTGTAGGTTCGAACGGCCTGTTATCTACAGAGCCAGGTAATCTCAAGTCAAACGTGTTATCTGTGTATGATCCTGCATCTGAAAAGTTATTCCTCAGTGACTTGGTTACCGCGGTTTTAATTACATCTGTACGTAATTCGGAGTGGCAGTATGTTGAAAAAGGTTCTCAATAGTAGTTCGCTAGTAGAACATTGTGATTTTTATATTGTGTGATATTAATTGATTCGTGACAGTAATCCGTTAGACTAGTAATACTGTTTTACCATACAAGAAGACCCACTGTATATATTGACATTACGATGCTGTGTAGGTAGATGCAATCAATTTGTAAATATATATAAATATCTTAGAGGGAAATTTAATTTACTCAATATGAGTTTTAATTTGAGGTAAATTAAAATTTTTGAGAGTTAATATTTTAAATGGCAAGTGATTTGAAGTATTTATGTCGAATTTCAAAAATTTGCTTCTAAGATATCGATAACTAACCCAGATAGCACAGGGACGTCTTATGTACGTCCATAAGACGTCCGGTACTGGACGTTTGGAACGTCCTATGGACGTCCAAATAACGTCCAAACGTCCTGTGAACGTCCTGTGAACGTCCTGTGAACGTCCCTGGAACGTCCCAGTTACATCGTAGGACGTCCCTGGGACGTCCGGCGTGGACATTCTATGTACGTCCTTGGGACGTCCGATGTGGACATTCCCAGAAGGTTCTCTGTATGTCCCTGGGACGTTCGGTGTGGACATTCCCAAAACATTTTCCGAACGATCGAAATGAACGTTAAAATGAAATTTATGTTTAGAAGATGTGTGTATTGAATATTTGGACAATGTTGAATAAATTTTGAAAATTGAGATTTAAAAAAAAATTAAATTTTAATTTTATATATTTTCTTTTATTTGTTGGTAGACTTTAGTCAACTGTATTTATTAACAAATCTTTCCAATTTTTTTATTTACCTCCGGGGGGATTCGAACTCACGATTTTCGAACTACCAAACGCAACCTGCTCCTCACTTACCCATAAACGCCTTTGCTAACCCGACTCATATTTTGGGCTTATATAGTGACTCGCATTAATATTCGGACACTTTTTAAAACACAATTCCTTCTTTTGAAATTGGTCTAAATGACTTGAACTTTTTTTTGAAGAGTTAGAAGAATTACTTTACTAGGTAATTCTGAATAGTTCCAAATATTACATACATATCACATCTCATATGTACAAAAAATATTGTATTCCTAATATTGAATAAACATTTTGTTTTACATGTGCAAACATATATTCTGTTGCGAATATTAGATAAATATGTGTTTTATCTACGGAAAAACGTATTCTGTTGCGAATATTAAATAATGACTGTATACCCAGATAGCACAGGAACAGGAACGTCTTATGTACGTCCATGGAACGTCCGGTGCTGGACATTCCCAGAACGTTTTCTGTACGTTCTCTGTACGTCCATGGGACGTCCGGTGCTATCTGGGATAATAATATTAATTAATTAATTACTTAATATTAATTTACAATTGTAAATAATGTATTTTATATTTGGAAAAAAATATTCTGTTCTATATATTGAATAAATATTATATTATAAATAATATTAATAAATAATATTTATTTTGTTTAAAAAAAAGTATTTTTCCCTAAATCTAGAAAGTTCAGAGCGGACATCCCTGGGACGTACAGAATTTACGTCCCATGGGTGTCCTAAGGACGTCCGACAACGGACGTCGGACGTTTGGACGTAAACTGGACATAAAATGGACGTCCATGGACCTCCGGTGCTATCTGGGAATATACATATAAATTCGTTAATATATATCATATATTGTATATCGTGTAAATAATATATATTTGGGGGACCAGAAAGTAATGTCGTTTCTTTTACATTAAATTCTAATAAATAAATATATAATTAGTTTTTATTTTCAATCAAGTATGTAATCGTCCTCGTTGTCAACAACCTTTTACGATCTAGTGTGCAAAGTTGGATCGATAAAAATCAATATACAGGTTGTTCCAGAATTAGTGTAAGAACCGGAAATGGGGGGTAGCTGAGACGATTCTGAACCACAATTTCCTTTGCAAAAATGTCGAGTGGCGCTTCGTTTTTGAATTATTATCAGAAAACCGTCGACTAATCACAGCCCCCGAGAAGCGGGCGCTCAGCTGGCCACACCGCGACCTTGGCGTGGCGAGCCAATCCTGGCTCGAGCCTATGCTTTACGCGGCTGAGCGCGCGCCACTCGGGCGCTGTAATTGGTCCGTGGTTTTTCGTCAATAATTCATAAACGAAGCACCATCCAACATTTTTGCAAAGGAAATTGTTGTTCAGAATCGTCTCCGCTACCTCTCCCTTTGCGGTTCTTAGACTAAGTCTGAGACACCCTGTATGAGTGAAACTGAAACGACATTACTTTCTGGTCCCCCTAATATTATTTGAGTTATGATACACTGCAATTATCATATGATCGATTTAATGTATTAGAAATTCGTATATATGTATATTGTATAATATATACTTTTAAGAAAATAACTGCAGGGTATAGTTCAACTAATGTAAAAAATGGGTTTTAGGATTTTGTTTTCTCATAACAGAATATGAAATATTTCGTATAATTGTTATATGTTTCCCTCCCCTTTTATCAATTTGTAAAATGCTGTAAGGGATCATTCTGGCGACACTTTAAAGAAATTAATATTTTTTTTATTTCTTGAAAATAATATATATTTAAAAATGCTTTGTTGCAATTTGGGTAAGGCTATTTAAATTACATCGGATTTTACAGAAGATCTAAAGTGATGGACGTCATAGTGAAATGAACCACGTGAAAAAGCTTTAAACGCGATTTTCTCGAAACATCATTCTTTTTATCTGGTTGTCAAGATAAAAAAGAAACCAACATACTGATCTTTTTGAAATTCACATATCTTATTCTGTAATATAAATGTGTGACCCACGGCCATGTTAAAAAGTTGGAAATTTTTTTTTTTTTAAATGTAAAATGGTCAACGGAAAGTGAACATTTCAATACTTAAGTTTAAACAAGCACCATTTTTTTTTATTTTTTCACTTACTCAGTTTATTCTGATTTACATGATGAACACACTTCTATAATTTAATAAACTATTTGAATTTTTTTGTCTCGGACAAACTGTTTCCAAAATATATTGATAACCAAGAAGATACCAACATCGACAGGAACTAGTTTAACGTTAATATAACTCAATGAACAAATTTAATAAAGGTCAAACAAAAATATTTGTATACTCTTTCTGTATAGTAAATGTATAAACAAACGTACAAAATTTCAAAATTTTGTGAGGTATTTTGATTGCAACAAAATCATGAAAATTATTTCAAAACTGCTAAAAAAGTATCTCTCCCAAAGAAAAGAGGGATTTGTTTTAAGAATTTTTATGTCACAATAAAAAATAATTGTGAATTGTTAATGTCTTTTGTATAAAAGTAGACATCTTCAATTAATAAATAAAATTATTCGAATACCCTGAATATGAATTAGAAAATTTAAATGATATCATTGTTTGACGTATATTCTTTATTATAAAAACATCTGCGCCAAGAATGGTGAAAATTGATAAATTTTCTTTACATATTCCTAAAAAATTTAATTTTCAACTTTTTTAGCCACAGTTTAGCCAAATGTACTTTAAAGCATACCTAAAATATTCCCTAATTAAAAATAATGAGAAATCTTCTCTGTAAAAAAAGTCACGAAAAACACTTAATATTTGGCCTCCAAATGTGGGTTCTTCTCACCTTAATCAACAGTCTGTGACGTTAAAAGCGGTGCGTATTCAGTCAGCATATTTTTGACTGAGCATAACAGTAATTATGTGATGGTGGTTACGATAAAGTCTCTTGACGTCTATACGATTGAAACGTCATAGAATGACATGAAAAGGCAATTAAAAAAATCGAAACCGAGATACGTAGGCGAAAGTAATTAATATAAGAAAAAGACTTGTGATATATAAGCTGTCTTATATAAATTGAAGTTTAATTTTAAGTTAAAATTCTTAAAATTACTTAAATTAAATTATGAAACGGGAGAACCGTATTGCATTTTATAGAGCTTGTTCTCAAAGAAGCTTTAAAAATTTGTTGTTTCATAAGAAAATACGCCTGTAGAAGACATATTAAATACATATAAATGTATTATACAAATTATATTATTCAAAAAAGTTTTATACTATTCATGTTTAATTAAAGAAAACAAGATTGTAATACTCCATTTGGAAAATTTTATATTGATTAAGTACTCGTTCACCTAACATTTATAAAGATATTCATATTGGCTGAACTCAGAGTCCATAAAAGGTCTGATATCTACTAAATAAACAATTACAATTAGGGTTATTTTTGTTTTGGATGTTCGATTTATTGGTTGGACATCTTCTAATTACTTTGTATGTGCAATATGTACAGTGCAAGGTAAGTTATATAAATTATTACGTACTGTCGTTACCAACAATATTGGAAATACCAAGATTCTTTTTTAATATTTGTTGATTCACTGGAGGTATTTATATGATGCACGTGCTATCGTTATCGATCTACCCAAAACGAGGTAGGGCTATTCCTCGTTTCTTTATATTACTATAATATGGTATAGAATATAAATTTTTATATTTTTTTCAATAATTATTTGAATAATAAGTAACAATTATTTGCTGCATTTTCTGTATTAATGTTAATAATGCAGAATTAATGAATAATGCAGAATAATGCATTCTGTAGTAATGTTACTAATGGTACATTAATAACGTTACTCACTTTTAATATTATTGTTGAAATGGCAGTATTTTATCAGTATTTGATTTGAAATATTTGATATATCGGAGCAGCGGTGTTGAATTAATGGCACACGACAAGACTTTGCTGTCGTGCGCTATATTTGATTTTAAATATTGACTTAGTTAATTTCTTTATGAGAAACTTTAATTTTCACCTTACACACCATACATTTGATTCTGAATTTTATTAAATGTATGGTGTGTAAGGTTAAAATTAACGTTTCTCATAAAGAAATTAACTAATTCGATATTTAAAATACATTTAATACATTTGATTTTGAATTTTATTAAATGTAAATTGAAAATTTATTTCATCATGAAGAAATAATTTTTCAAAATTACACTTGTAATCATAACTTGAAATCTATGGTAGAATTTCAAACTAAGGATTTGAAAACAAATTCAACACGAAAAGAAAAAGTTAAATTTAAAAAATTGTGTTCGTTAAGTTTAAATTCGTAATTAATATTTTCATTCAGCTTATTATTATGCAGACTGCAAACTGAATTTATTAATTCTTGAAAACTTCATACAAGTTAATAAATGTTTTTAAAATGAATCTTATCAACACTTTCCAGATGATGTTTACTGTCGTGCATGATAATACACAAAGTGTCAGTAATTAATTAAAAGGTTAAAATTAAATTACATAATTTTTTCTTTTTTTTTGGATGTTAGTTTTGAAAATTTGCATCTATATAAAGATGTACGTTACATCTTTCACATTTTTATCGGTAAAAAAAGAGTATTAATTTTGATTTAGCTTATATATTTTATTTTACCAATATTATTTTACAGTTTAATATTATTTTACTGTCCGAAATTAGATAAAAATAGTATAAACATGATATGTTTGATATTTGATGAAACATGATGATATAGGGGTACAAAAATGATGATTTCTAAAATTTATTTTTCTTCATATAAGAAAATAGAGATTTAGCGTTGTCATAAATATTGGTCATTAAAAAATTATTATTGCAGTACCTAGTAGAATCAATCAATTGAAAATTGCTTACGAAACATTTACATCGATTCTTAAAATACGTTAATGAAAAATGACTTCCAAGAAAAAGTATTTTCGTATCTTATACTTTCGATGAGGTCATTATTGAAGTTTAATACCATACTATGTAGCTATCAACAAGATTTGTAGTAAATAAAATATAAAGTCAACCTTAGGATGTTTGTATTTTATTTGTATATTTCAACAATTATAATATGGTGGTCTTATATATGGTCAAGTGCTATAATATTGAATGCATTAAATTGCTCTGTTTTTTCCCCTAAAAATGAATGTTATTGAACAAAAATTAATGTATCGATAGTTATACGTGATTATATTTAGGTCAGTGCAAATTGAACAAATTGGTGCAAATTGAACATTCTATCCAAGTAATTATTCAAACTGCTTTTCAATTAGTTTTCAATGGTAACTGAATGATTTTGCACATTCTATCAGTTTATCTTTCCACATAATTGTTTCCCGTCATTGTTTCAATATTTGCTCGGCGACAATACGGTATAAACTAAATCAATTTTACACAGTACCATAATATCGTACTTCTACAATCCGTTACATGTGAAGGCATAATTTATATCTACATTGCAATGCTATTGTACAGGATAGTCCACCTAAACCATGCCACCTGAATATTTCTCCCATTTAGGATGCTACAAAAAAATATTTTACATACAATTTGAAGACCATAAAGAGGCCAATATGCTACAATAAATTGTTTCTAGAACATGTCTTTTTGTAAGATATTTCTAGGCCATCAACGGTTTTTTTTATTATAAGTGCGTACTTTAAACGTAAAAGTGTCTGTCGAAAGTCGTAGATATCTAAAACAACATTATGTTTAATAATTTACTTTCTACACTAACACGCGAAACTTAGCGGACAAAGTTTTAAACGGTTCAAAAACATGGAAGTTTTCAACCGATTGGAATTAAACTACGTGAGGAGTAGTTTTGTAGTGTCCTCTGGGCGTGTGTAAAGTTACATGGGCGAGGGTTGATGCGAAGGGGTTAATTCACCCCCTAAAGTGTAGAAAAACGCCTCTTTGAAACAGGCCAGGGATGACGGAAGGGGTTGAAAAATTCAAAAAAACCTTTGGGACGACTCTCCTTGATGCCCTCTACAAAATGCACCCCTTGAAATCAAATTAGAATCTGAACGTCCGCACTATTGAACACAGCATTTTAGCTGCGCATAGTTGGAAACCACCGAATTTTACATTTGTTACACAGTGTCGCTTTTGCACTTTATTGGGAAGGACTTTCATGTACTGGTAACTCATTTCGATTTCACATCTCTTTTTACTTTCTTGTAGTTTTTTATGGGTCACCCATATAGGAGAAACCGACAGTTCCACTGAAACTTGATCTCAACTGAGAACAGATATGACTGCCTAAAAGGACCTTCGGTGATTGGTCAAATATCTGGTATCGGTCGTCGCTAAGCGACTCTCTGTGAGACTTCATGAAATGGTAATAGATTGAGCACAATTAACATGATTCCTAGTTCGCTAAATAAAGTAATTCGTCGTTCGAGAACGGATAAGAAAGGACCCAGTATACAGTCATAAAACCACGGTCGCGGTTAATGCCATAATTAACACTGTCCGACGCAGATAGCGGCAATGTATTTTGACAGATCGCGTACAGAGGGTTAGTAGTGGTACACTATAGTGGCGATGCCACGAATCCTTTATCCCTATAGTGACGAGGTCAGGCACAGTCATTTATTCTAATATAATGTTGGAAACCTCGGTTTCAACGCGCGTCCGTTTATTATAAACTGTTACGGCGTGAGCAAAATAGCTGGTTGTATTTGAAAGAACGACTTTCTGATATGCTCACTTCGGATATGAACGTTAATGACAACCGAATTAATTAAACTATTGAGGTAGCAGAACTGTAATTAGTGTTTAACAATTTTAACAAATAACTTTAACTTTATTTAAGGACTTGGTAAATCCAGAAGGTTTCTACAAGTTAGTTGAATCAGTGGTGGTTCGTGAGAATCTGCTCTTCTCTTTTGGAGTGACAATTGAAGATACCTCGATGTATCTCTCCTACTTTCACTTGTCACTCCCACATTTTCAAAATCCACCCTGATTGGTGCTTGGTTTAGAAACAAGGCTCAATCAGGGTACCTAGAGTCCCACACCACCCTTGTAGGTACGCCTTCACCAGGGGTCCTGGAGACAAGGTTGGGTGGTTACCTGGTGTCTTGCGGAAGGCCACTGCCACTCATGGGTTTTTCCAAGTTTACGACACGGACAGCTGCTGAGGATCGGAATCACGCGAAATTCTAAAGACCTCATCGACGGTCGCAACTAGATTCATATTGACGGCAATATCAGTATAAACTCAAAAACAGCCTAGCGTCGCGAGCATGTTATAAACTATTGTTGGCCTTCCGTTTAGTGGTTTATGTCGCTCGAAAGGTTAAGACTCGATGGCAATTCTAACTGTACGTATGTATAGAAAGGCAAAGTGTTAGAAGCAAAATTTACGAAGTAACATAAACCATTACTTAACACCAATAACAACAACACCGTAATACAATATAATTAATTAATAGTTACCAATAGTATAATTAATACAGACGTTGCAATTGTTCGGCTACCAGTCGGAATCTGGCAGTTTGACAGTTCCACACTGCAACTGTTCCTTCTAAACATGGTAACTCGACAGTGGCCACAGGGTGTCTTCGTACTTTCAGAACAATAAAGTCATAAATTGGAGTTTGAAATCAATAGCTCGAACGCAACCCGCCAGTCGGTCGAACAAGAATAGAGCTTGAGTTTTATTTAAAGTGCGTTATTGATAATTCAATGTATACACTATAACAAGGATAGCAGAAGGAAAAAAGATGCTCTATCCTATCTTTTCAATCAATTAGGTGTAGACATTGATTTCGTGTCTTTACATTCGATTATTTATAACTCCAGTTTAAATAAAAATATTTACCCTCAATTTTTTACGTTAAACCATAGTAAAACAGGTTGTTTCAACAGATAGTTTTCCAAGTAATATGTGCTTTTCTTGAAATGTGTGTGACTGAGAGAAGATTAAAATTTGTTTTGTTTCTTTTTATAAATAAATGATATGTTTACCTTAGAGGTGTCTAGAATTAATTTCTACACTTATACTTAATGTAACCTTTAATTTAAAGATTTATATTATATTCAGAAGGAATTGGTTTCTTCTGGGCAAAAAAATCGCTTTTTGTTGTTGTCAGAATCTTGTAATATAACTCTTCAAGAACAATTGTGCAATATTTCAACTCAAAATTTATAAAACTGTAGAAAAGCTTGGAGTTATATGTCTATTATCAAGAGGACCGGTGTCGCAGTGGTTTCTTCTGTTGGATTTCTGTCTCTTTTTTGAAAGAGAAAGTTCTCGTGACAAAAAAACCATCTGTGCGCGTTTGGGTTTCATTTCTAGACACAAGTCAAGAGGGTGCAGCTGCGTCCCATCTTGACTTGTTTAGACAAAGTATGGGACCGATAGGGTCTATGGTTCAGTAATGAAATTCTTCGTTACTGACCTCACGTTATGTCAGTCGAGCTTCTTCTTTCGAAGTAAACGGACGTGCTCTTCCATGGTCTTCTAATAAAGTTTAAAGTCAAGTTAAATAAAAGACTAACTCATTCATTCCACCACCAATATTTCCAATACCTTCCTTTTAGAAATATACTCGAAACTTTAAACTTGGTTTTTTTCGATACCATTTTTTCGAAGCTGGTTGATTTTAGAAAAACTATCAAACTGATCGATTTCATATTTGGACTGTATATTCAGAAATGATCCAATGATCAAATGATGATACGTTACATTGTTTGTTTTTTATTGTTCCAAATTAGGGAGATTTTTCCTGAAAATTGAAGCTTTAAATTTGACTATCTGTCATTTTTAGAAAAAAAAATTCCTTTTGGTTTTCTTTTTCATCAGAGGATAACGATATGCATATAGAATAAAACACTGGTAAAATTTTATATTTCAGTTTATTTGAATAATAGAAATCAGGTTAACCAGCGATCAGTGTTTATTTCGCGGTTTCACAGTTAATGGCTTGTATCATTTATATCTTTGGAAAAAATTTTGGTAAAATTTCAAATTTAAACCTTGCATATTTCTTCCAATACAAAATTATAAAGTCACATTTTTTTAGAGTCTTCAAAAAGCAATTTTCTCCTTAAATGACCATTTATGTAGGTCGATGAATTGGTTTAAATTAATACTATTGTAGCGAGAACGCACCTAGAACCTAAGCGAAAACCGCGCCTAGACTAGCGGAAAAACCCAGGCCTTGCGCTCGACGCGTACCGAGCGCGTCGCGGGTCAAAAATCATAAAGTTCCCCTCGCGCTCGACGAAAACAGACCCCTGATTGGTCGCATGGAACTTCGCAAAACGGTATAAATACGGGCTAACGAACCCCCGAAAAGTTAGTTAAGGTCTTGGAGTCGAACACCCCGAACCTTTGCCTTGAAGCAGCCGGACCCCAGCGGACCAGGCACTCGACCTCCAACCGCTCCAGAAGCTGCCGGAGCCTAGCGGACCAGGCTCTTCGCCCTTCCGAACCTCCATACCGGAAAAGTATAACTCGACCATCCCGACAAAGACTCGCGCACACGCTCTAGTGCAAAGACCCCGGCTCGAACGCCGTCTTCCTACGCGCACTCGCGTTACACTATCTGATTATGCCTAAGAACGTAACTTTCGAGCAAACGTAATTTTCTCCCTAAAATACCGTCGTACAATTTTTTTTGTCAATACCATTCAAAAGCTGGGACTTCGAGAAAGTTTATCCCTAGGAGTGCCCGCCTTACAACTATGTATTTAAAACCGAAAAACGTATAGAGAAAAAGTCAAATTTTTAAAAATTTTCACAATGTACAGTTTGACCTAATTCTTCACTTATTAAACCTACGTTATAAATTTTGATTTTGCATCAGGGAGATGGAAAATTTAACACTCTTTCGAACGGTGAACTGATTTTTAAGTTTGCACTGTCATTTAGTGGAGTTATACCCGTTTAAAAGTGAAAATACTCGAGAATAAGGCGACACAAAGAAAATGTCTGAGTATATGCTCTGTTATATGCTCTGTAGTTTTCAGTTATTTTAGATTAGAACGAACAACTAACAATTTGTGTATTTCTTTTACACGATAATACACGATCTCACGTTGCTTCTTCGATTGGCTAAAAAATTAAAGATGTTAATATAGGAAGTTTTATCTCATTTTTGAGAAACACTAATTTTAAAAACTACGTCGAAGTCAAATAGGCAATTAATTTACTTTTAATGAATAAAACTTAAGACTTTTATAAAAAAAGGAATGCACAAGCTTATAGAACGATGTAAAACAGCTGTACAAATAACACTAGTTTACAGCCAGAATGTACATTCAATGCCACAATTTTTTTCCTATGCATTTCGGCCAACTAAAATTGAAAATCGCAAGAAACAATTTTTCTATGGATAGGTTCTTTTATATGGATTTTTGAATTTTTTTCTCGATTTTTTTCTGACATACCTTCACATTTTAGGCCATATCTCGAGTTAGAAACGTCCGATTGGGTCGCATACTCGAATTTCCAACAATTACTTTTAACACTATTTTCCAATCGGTTCAATAGTTCCAGTGTTACGAGCCAATATACATGAGAAACTTTGATTTTTTCGGCTAAAATAGAACACGGATATTTCTTCCATCGCCATGGAAAAATAGAAATTGTCAAATTATGTCCAATTTCTTATTGTCTACGTATAGATCGCACTTGTACGAAGAAAACAAGCTTTTGTT
>NW_026532359.1:0-1268 GCF_026283585.1 Hylaeus volcanicus | reverse complement strand
GGGCACGAAAACTTCATTTTCTACGTGTCGACGCGAGCGAGGCGTACTAATTATCAAGCGCTACGAGGAACTCTACCAAATCGCTAAGTAAATCGAACGAAATCTGTGAAACCAACCGCCAAGTAATTGTCTGTTCTCAAATTTCGTTTTCCTTTTCTTTTTTTTTCTTTCTTTTTTTTTTGTTCATACCCCAGTCCCTCTCCCTCTCTTTGTCTCGCTTTTTCCTTTGTTTCCTTCGTCCCGCTGCAACGTCTGTGTTCCTCTATGTAACGGTATATAAAACGTGTATATACATATGTGAACATAGAAGCTATAATGCCACATGCCTGTATCTATGCTAGAATGCTAGTTTATTTGTGTGAGTTTAGTATAGAGATTAAGGAGTTATGTATACATAGATGAAACAAATAACTGCATGTCTCGGGGTAACGTGACAAACAGGATCAACAAAGTAGACGATTCGATGGGGGTGAGGGGTGGTGTGGTGGTGGGTGGGTGGGTGGGTGGGGTGGGGGTGGGGGGGGGGGGGAAAAAATCGAATTCAACATAGCCCACAAAGGGGTCTATGGTGAGTATTGCGCAACACGGTGGTCCCAGATCAAAGGATTCGTTTCCGCACAAAGGATACACGAGGGCTAGAGTCATATCGAATAATCGTTACTTCCGATGCAATTAAAGCAAGTCGGAAAGGAATCCATTCCAACATGCACGAAAGCATCGAACAGGCGTCTTGCGATTAATTGTGTCAGAACTCGGTTCGGATGACTCTAACCTGAGACTGATAACAACAATCTCGTACATTAGCTTCACGTTTTCTTCGGTAATTTCATGTTGGTACCGACGATATCCATATCGAGTCATTTCACGGAGAATCGGACACTAAGTGGAGCAGCATATCAGATTTCGAATAAATTTGAGCACGTTGCAACCTCTAGCGATACTTAACCGTCTCTTAAAGGATTTTTAGAAATTTCAACATTTCTGGATGTCGCAGCAACAGGCTGTCCCAGAATTAGTGTAAGAAACGGAAATGGGAGGTAGCTGAGACGATTCTGAACCACAATTTCCTTTGCAAAAATGTCGGATGGTGCTCCGTTTTTGAATTATTAACGAAAAACCGTGGACCAATCACACCGCCCGAGGTGCGCGCGCTGGCTGCGTTTTAACTCGAGCCCGCCTCTCGCGGCTGAGTGCGCGTTAATCGGGCCCTGTGATTGGTCGACGGTTTTTCGTTAATAATTCAAAAACGGAGCACCATCCGACATTTT
>NW_026532358.1:0-1190 GCF_026283585.1 Hylaeus volcanicus | reverse complement strand
AATGCTAAGGCAGAGCGGTAGCCCTGTTTGTTTTTTATGCACAAACAATGTTCACGGAAACGAACTGAAATGTTACGTTTCGTTTGTCCAATGTATTCACACATACAAACGGGGCACTGAATAGCATAAATGCCAGATTTGTGTAAAGAATCAATTGTGTCTTTGGTTGAACCCAACAAATTCATTATTTTGGTTTGATTCGTATACACAATGGTTAAATTATATTCACGAAACTTATTTTTTATCTTGTTCATAATTTGTGGGATATATGGCAAAGCAACTCTAACTTTTTCCACTTCTGGCGTGTTTTGCGAAAACAATGTCGATAAATTAAATTTGTTTATTTTGTCTAAATGTTTTTTTATCAACACGTCGACCAAATCTCCTTTGAAGCCATTTATTTTCGCCATTTGTTTTATGCGAGCGTATTCAGTCATGTAATTTTGTGCTGAGAGTTTCATTCGACACAATCGATGAACCATTGAATGATACGCAGCCAATTTGTGTTGCATGCTACAGTTTGAATCACTAGTTATTGTTCTCAAAGTGTCAGTGGGTTTGTGGTAAATGGCAATATCAATTTTATTGTCCACAGAAGTTGACAATTCCATGTCCAAAAACGATAATTTACATTTATCATCCTCCTTCTCACACGTAAATTTAATCGAATCGAATCGATTGTTGAGCACGTTTAACACTGAGTCAATTTCGTCTTTCTTTATTATCGCGAAAACATCGTCTACATATCTCCACCAGATTCTGGGGAGCAAGTTTTCTTGTTTTAATTTTCGTTCGAATGCCGACATGAATAACTCACTAATCAATGGGCTAAGCGGATTTCCCATGTTAGTTCCAGTCGACACATGATAAAACGAATCACGAAATTGAAAATAACTATGATCCATACACATACGTGCTGCTTGGTAATAAACTGATTTTTGTTCGAATGGAATATCAATTTGCTCTAAATATTTTTCAAATTCCTTCAATGCAACATCAATTGGAATACTTGGAAATAAAGAACACACATCAAATGAAATTTTAGTCTCATCACAATTCACAACAACATTTTCAATTTTTTCAGCGAAGTCAATTGAGTTTCTGACTGAAAAACTCTCAAAAGGTGGCAGTTTTTTGACTTCTTTCACTAGCCATTTAGCAATGAGATAGTCAGTGGTCCCGATACTAGA
>NW_026532357.1:0-1262 GCF_026283585.1 Hylaeus volcanicus | reverse complement strand
CAGTACGCACACACGCGTTATAATTCATTGTGAATCGTTATTGTTCATCGTTCTGACGCATCGTACGTCTTATTATTATTATTTTAACTGTCATAATTCTTGCGCATCGTACGCTCCTTTATTAGTTTGTTTTACTATTAAATAAAGTGTTTTCTTGTTTGTTACATTACTATTGTGCGCGTTTTATTATTAACGATCCTCCAGACCCAGATCTGCTTTAGACTAATTTAAATTACTTCTTGATTACGGTAGCATTCGATTCCTGCGTAGTCGCGCTCTCACCAAGGAGCGAAGACTCAGAGGAACGACATTTGATATCTCCAACGAAATCTCAGGATTTGGAATTCTCCTTCTTTCACCAGGGTCGCTTGACAGCACTCGGTATGGAAGCGGAGGTATAGATCTTGCGATATTCATTTTCTAGCGTCATTCACGGGCTTTCCATTTTCGCTTCATAGCTTGGGTCGCTATTTAGCACTCGGCCTTGTTGTGTTTAATGCCAATCCCGTCCGATTTTAACTATTCTTACTCCATAATATATTTCGAATCATTTCTAATAGAACAATAAGCAGAATCTCCCACGGTCCCGCACGCGTCGTCCAAACAGGAGGAGTCGTCGCGGAGGAGTCAAGAAACATCAAAAGAAAGAACTCGCGAAATATCTACAAAATTTATACGACGACTTAACTTCTCGCGTCGAAACATTACGAGTCGCGCTCATCCTATATCGGGAACCTCCCGTTCATTCGTCTAACCCCAGAATCGCGGTTAACCGACCGTCGTCGCCTGCCGATTCAGAGGCGTCTACGTTTATTCTCGACGATCCGTCAAACTTCGACGAGATCCCGGTCATAGACTTGACTGAGGACGGCGACGAGGACTCTTATTTGGAAACCATCGATACAACCACGGCTCCCAAGGTAAATGACCATTTCGAAATTCCGGGTTATCTTTTGAGGACATACGTTAACAATTACGGGGACATTTTAAATAATTCGATACCAGCGCCAATATACGAGTGGTGTGAGAATCTTTATTTTTATAATAAATAATTACAAATAAATCGTCATTATTATTATCGCCCTTAAACTCCCAATATCGACTGCTACGCTTGTAGGGACGTGTATTCGTCCGCCAGGCCTCTAGACAGTTGACGAACCCGCTTTTTCGCGTCTTTATCCGGGTCTTCCTGTCGTCGTTCTGCGGAATTTTGATCTGAAACAAGACGTGACAAGAAAAAATTGGTGACAGCGGTGGGATAG
>NW_026532356.1:0-1696 GCF_026283585.1 Hylaeus volcanicus | reverse complement strand
TGAATTTCGATATCCTTTGAACGCAATTCGTCGAAATAGTGTGCTTGCAACCAAAATTCACGTCGGTGTCTCCCGCTTCGGCTGATGCCATTCACTGGAGCTGATTCGATGGTTGTCAATGTTAGCACGAGTGCCAACAACGCAATAATTGGAAATTTGACGCTGGCCGATCGTTTTGCGCACGCTGTTGGTCGTTGAATCGCTTGCACATCAGCCCTTTCTTTGTCATCGATGTCCAACGGTAATGGTGCAATTTTTGTCACGGATCGTTTCAGAATATTGTTTTTTGTTTTTACTGAAACTACTCGTATTAGGCCATCTTTGCCTGGATGAGTCTCGACCACACGGCCCATTGGCCATTTCGTTGAAGGTAGATTTTCATCCTTCAACAACACTAATTTCCCAATCTGGACGTTTGGCTCCTCTTTATGCCACTTACTTCTCACTTGTAATTGGTGCAAATAATCTTGCTTCCATCGAAACCAAAAGTTTTGAAATTTCTGTTGTACCTTTTGCCAATGCGACAACATACTTATTTTGGTTTCGAGGAGCTCTTCATCTGGAATTTGTTCACCGTTGGCCACATTCAAAAAATGAGCCGGTGTGAGCGCACCTATTTCATTAGGGTCATCGCTCAGCTCACATATTGGACGCGAATTAAGCACATACTCTATTTGACACAGTAGAGTAGCCAATTCCTCAAAGGTTAACGCTGAGTCACCAATTACACGTTTTAAGTGAAATTTCGATGATTTCACCGCCGCCTCAGCCAATCCATTGAAGTGTGGGCTAGCTGGCGGTGAAAAATGCCACTGAATTAACATTTTATTACTTTCTTCTTTCAAAGTTGCATCAAATTGGTCGCGTTCGTCTTCACTTAACTCACTGAGAATCGAATTTGCTCCTACGAAATTAGTCGCGTTATCCGAAAATATGTCTGTTATTGTGCCTCTCCTAGCCGCAAAACGACGTAAAGCGGCAATAAATGCCACCGCTGTTAAATCTCCCACCGGTTCCAAGTGTATAGCTCTTGTCACCATACACACAAAAATACAGATGTAGCCTTTTACAATTTTAGCCGCTCGTAACTTATTTGTTTTTACTTTAATGGGACCGGCAAAATCTATTGCTGTTTTGACGAATGGCTTATCCGATGCGTTAACACGTTCTTTTGGTAGATCACCCATAAGTTGGGCCATTGTACGCGGTTTGTGGATGCTACACTCTACACACCGACGAATTATTCTTTTAATTGACCGTGCTCCACCTTCTACCCAATATTGTCTGCGTAGCAATGATTCAGTTAACTTTGGCCCACTATGTAGGCCCAATAGATGAGTTTCGCCGATGATTAGATCTGTAACCTCACTTTTTTTCGGTATCAACTTTTGATGTCGCATATCAAATGGAATATTCGCATTTTTCAACCGACCGCCTACTCGAAGAATACCATCGTGATCGATAAAAACACACAATTTACTTAGTTTATTGGACTTGCTTAAGTTTTCGCTCTTGTTCAACAATGCTATTTCAGTCGCAAAATGCTCTGCCTGTAGCAGCTTGATTATAACTGTCTCTGAATTTTTTACTTCAGCCACCGTTAAACCACCAACTTTTCGAGGAGCATTTCTTCGTTTTTTGGGTTTACAGTTAAAAGCAAATCGCAGTACGTAAGCAAATGTTTTTTTTAATTTAT
>NW_026532355.1:0-1057 GCF_026283585.1 Hylaeus volcanicus | reverse complement strand
GATTATCAATATGTATTTATGAATTAAAATTATATGTATATCATATTAAAATATAATTCTAATTAATTAATAATAGTTTATTATAGTTGAACAATCTTTTTCCAACACATAAATATTTGAAGAATTTGATAAATATATTTAATTTTGAAGAATTTAATAAATATATTTAATTTATAGTAATATGCTTGAATAAAGGAATATTTTGATGAAATAAAAATGTAGAAATTTTTAAAACTACTATTACTACTTTAAATTTTAATAACTATATAAATAAACTAATTTAAGTTATTAAACTCATAATCTAAGTATAGATTTTTCTTTTATATATTATATTTATTAATTTATTTAATTCCTTAAATTCAAAGTTTTAATATGCAACTACACTTAAATATAATTAAGATTTTTATTAACTATATGTTATGATTAATAAATTTTTAATTTAAACAAACACTAATTATAAATTATTAATTTATCAATATTTAAAATTATTATTTCAATAATTACAATCTTATTAAATTTAATTACCTTATCATTTACAAATTTATATAATATATGATTTATAATAGAAATTTCATCAATATCAATAATTTCATTACTAATAATTAATAATTCAAAAAAAATAAGAATTACGTATTTTATTATTTCTTTTATTAGCAGATCTATTGTAATTTTATCTATTAGAATATTTTATATAACAAGATATATAGATATAAATAAATTGATAATAATGTGTATAATTTTATCACTAATATTAAAAATAAGATTTATTCCTTTTCATAAATGAATAATTAATTTATCTAACAATATAAATATATGAAATATATTTGTTATGTTAATGTTTATAAAAATTATTCCAATTTATTTTATAAATCAGTTCTTTAGTAATTTAAATATAATTATTATTTATATTTTAATAATAAATATATTTTTATCAAGATTTTTTTTTTTTTTTTTGGGGGCGGGTGGAAAAACCTTCATAAGCACCGAGCGCCGGTGGACGATGCCAGCGACCGGTAGTGTGAGATTCCTACTCACTAAAAAACCACCCGCTTCCCAC
>NW_026532354.1:0-2599 GCF_026283585.1 Hylaeus volcanicus | reverse complement strand
GTCTCCCTGGTTTGCAAGGCGATCCATACACTTTGTGTAGACCAGAGTGTGTTTTGAACAGCGATTGCTCAAGAGACAAGGCTTGTATACGAAACAAGTGCGTGAATCCTTGTGAGAGTACAAGATGTGCACCAAATGCCGTTTGTAACGTTTACAATCATCTTCCGATGTGCACCTGTCCAAGTGGCACAGAAGGAGATGCATTCATTCAATGCCGACCAATCGTTCAACAAACGTCTGTGGAAGAATACCACGGCTGCAGACCCAGCCCTTGTGGTTCTTACTCACAGTGTCGCGAAATAAACGGACAAGCAGTGTGCTCTTGTCTCCCTGGCTACTTTGGCAGTCCACCAACGTGTCGTCCTGAGTGTGTCGGAAATTCCGATTGCCCAAGTAACGAAGCTTGTCAGAATCAGAAGTGCATTAACCCTTGCTTAGGTGCATGTGGTTTGAATGCCGAATGCCGAGTCGTTAACCATAATCCAATTTGTACTTGCTTGCCTCGATACACGGGCAGCGCTCTCGTTAGTTGTCATCCAATTGGTAAGACAATGATCATGATCATCAATGGTCTTTTGACAAGGCATCACTCAAAACTAACAATAATAACTTAACAGGGATCGAAACCAAACCAAACCAAACCAAGCCAAACCAAACCGAATATTTGGTTTAAGTGTTTGAACAAACCGAACCATTCGGAACGTTCTGAAAAATGGTTTGTATGGCATACAGAAACGTTTATACTGTATACAAAACTAACACAGTGACAACACGGTTTAACGTTGCTTATACAAATCATTCTCAAAACGTTCCGCTTGATATGGTTTGCTCCGATGAACAGAGAGCAAAGCAGTGAAACCGTTCCGAAATCGGTTTGTATGAGAAACGTCAAACAGTTTTCGGTCCCTGTAACTTAATAACATTGCAATGAAACTGACTTATCTCTTTATCCATTAAACTTCGTGCATTATTAACCTATTCACCCTTTTCCACATATCAAAGTTGAACAAACGCCGCCGTCTGTTGAAGAAGATTATGTGAACCCGTGTTTGAGCTCGCCGTGTGGCCCGAACGCTGAATGCCGTGTTAATGGAAATAGTTACACTTGCAATTGCTTGCCTGATTTCATCGGTCAAGCTCCCAATTGCAGACCTGAGTGTGTGACAAGTTCGGAATGCGCCAATCACCTTGCTTGTGTCAATCGACACTGCAAAGATCCTTGCGCGAACGGAGTGTGTGGCCAAAATGCCGAGTGTCATGTTGTCAGTCATACACCGATTTGCGAATGCTTTAGAGGCTATGTTGGCGATCCATTTGTTCAATGTTCGGTCAAAGAAACTCCAATTCATTATGATCAAATCAACCCGTGCTCTCCAAATCCATGCTCAGCGAACGCTGTGTGTCGAGAACAAAACGGCGCCGGCTCGTGTCAATGTTTGCCAGAATATTATGGCAATCCATACGAAGGTTGTCGACCAGAATGTACATTGAACACCGATTGCCCGTCAAATAAGGCGTGTGTCAGAAATAAATGCGTTGATCCATGCCCCGGAGTGTGTGGTGTTCAGGCTGATTGTCAAGTGGTGAACCATTTACCAACTTGCGTTTGCCGACCTGGTTTCACGGGAGACTCTTATCGATACTGCTCTCCCATTATTCAACAAGCTGAACGTAGGTTTCCCGAAGCAAAGCTTTATAAGATAATTTAACACCGTGTCGTAGAAACAGTGAAATTCGCGCTTAAATTCTATGTCACGTGGTTAAATTCTCATATAATCGCTTGAAATTCGTTTTTGCAAAATCGATGCTTATTCGAATCTAAACAATAATTCTCCATTAGCAACTGCTCCTGAACCATCCAACCCTTGCCGTCCAAGCCCGTGCGGCCCTAACAGTCAATGCAAAGATAATAACGGCGTTTCAATTTGCTCATGCTTGCCTGGTTTTGTTGGAAATGCTCCAGCTTGTAGGCCAGAGTGTGTCGTCTCTTCTGAGTGTTCATTCGATAAGGCTTGTGTTAACCAGAAATGTGTTAACCCTTGCTCGAATATCTGTGGATCAAATGCTGACTGTCGCGTGAATAATCATAGCCCAATTTGTACATGCAGAAACGGTTACACTGGAAATCCATTCACTATTTGTAGTCCAATACCACGTATGTCATTTTCCGAAAGTTCCAAAATCAAATTTCGTTTTTCACTTTGATAATAACATCGTGTATAACATTTCAGCGCCCCAAGATACACCTGTTTCCGTCTCCAACCCATGCTATCCTAATCCATGCGGACAGTTCTCACAATGCCAAGCAATTGGCGACTATCCGCAATGCTCTTGTTTGCCAAATTATTATGGTTCACCACCGAACTGTCACCATGAATGTGTTCTCAATTCCGACTGCCCAAGTAACAAAGCTTGTATTCGAAACCATTGTGTCGATCCCTGTCCTGGTTCGTGCGCCATCAATGCCAGATGCAGTGTTTACAATCACATACCTGTTTGTACTTGTTTCGAAGGATACATTGGAGATGCTTTCTCCAATTGTTATCCAGAACCACCTCAAAGTAATTTTCTTTTCTCTTTCATAAACAATGATTCGACC
>NW_026532353.1:0-3671 GCF_026283585.1 Hylaeus volcanicus | reverse complement strand
GATTGTTCATATAGCGTTGAAACGTAGCTGGCGCGTTTTTTAGACCGAATGGCATTCTGGTGAATTCGTAATGACCATAGGGGGTGGAGAAGGCGGTTTTTGCTGCATCTTTCTCTTCCATTGGTATTTGGTGAAAACCTGACGCTAAGTCGAGCACACTGAAATATTTAGCACTTCCAACTTGGTCTAAAATCTCTGTTATGTTGGGTAAAGGGTATGCGTCTCCGATGGTTTTTTCGTTTAAGAGTCTATAATCTATTACTACACGCCATTTCTTATTCCCGGCTGAGTCTGCCCTTTTAGGTACAATCCATATCGGTGAATTATAGGGAGACATGGATGGTCTAACTATTCCATCTCTGAGGAGTTCATTTATTTGTTTGTTTATTTCTTCTTTATGGACTGGAGGAAATCTATATTGTTTTGAATTTATCGGAATATCGTCCGTGGTTTCGATTCTGTGGGTCACTCCTTTAGCGTGCGACAAAGGTTCGCCTTTTAAGTGAAAACATTCTGGGTACCTTCTAACGAGTTCCATTACGTGTTCCTTTTCTTCAGAATTAAGATGATCCAATCGTAATTGGCTGATTATTTCGTTTCTTCGTTCATCGTGTGCTGTGCACATATTAATATTCTTGAACCCAATATCTTCGGGTGTGTCAAAAGGTAACGACTCTGTTACTGGAATTTCTATCTCTTCATCCTTCGTTGTTATATTGTAGCACATGGCCATCGCTCGGCCCATATTATTAGTAACGGCGCATTGGCCCAAAAATATTCCTTTCTGGAACGTTATTAACTTTATATACCCTGTTTTTTCAGTTGAATGTATTGCAAACAAGTTTATCGGCGTTACCGATCTGGCTCTTAGGTTGATTTTGCTTGTAACATAGAATGGTATTATCCATTGATTCCATTTAACGATTTGTTTCGCATAGTCGACTTTGGCTGAATGATTTTGAAGGAAATCGGCCCCTAGGATCCCGTCATGAGGGATATTGAAATCGTTCTTTACGACGTAGAATTGGACTTTATACCCGAGAGTGCATAAGAAAACTCGTCCTAACGTTGGGGCTAACCCTTGCCCAATTCCCCTAAGGGTTGGACATACGCTGGTATCAAGCTTGTGAGAGGCGGGGAGTACCGATTCCTTGATTAGATTTATTTCTGCGCCTGAGTCGATCATAAACATAGGAGATTTATCGGAGCCATTAAAAGAAAGTTTAATCATAGGTACTGAATTACCGTTGATGGGATGCAGATTTATATTTCGAATAATCGTCCGAGTAGACTGTCCTCGGCATGCGTTATTCCTTTCGCTGATTCCTCTTCGTTTGAGGTTGTTTCCTTTTGTCGGAGTGTTCCTTTCGATGTTCCTGTCGTCGTTGGGTATAATCCGCGGTTTCTGTTTGACGATAGGCCCTGCCCAGCGCGGGCCTGTGGCGGGCCGTTGACTTTTCCCGAACTTATATATCCGAAGCCCCTCTTATTGTTTTTAGGTGTGCATTCGATAGGTGATGTTCGTCCTTGGTTATGTTTTCCTAACCCTTCGCCTGGTACGTATCCCATTTTGGCCATAATACTGTGCGCGACTGATTGTACAGGTTTAGATATAGTTAAATTCTGCTCGACGGGGGCGTTGATCGGAGGATGTTTGATTCTTCGCCTTTAAACTTAGGAGGATGGTTCTGGGTTTTGCGTCATTGTTGGGTGCTCTTCTGCTGGTTGGTTCCCGCGATCGGCGCCCTGATTGAATCGGGGAACCTCGTCGTTTCCCGACGGTTCATCGAATCTCTGTTCTAGACAATATTCGTCCATGTGACCTGTTTTTTGACAGTACGTGCACGTCTGTTGAACGGTATTGACCCTTGCTTCTTCTGCTTTGGATTGATTTTGTTCGTATTGTCTGCGTGCTTGTAATTTTCGACATTCTTCGATAGTATGACCCGATGTTTTGCAATAGCGGCATTGTTTGTCGGGCGGCCTCGCGCTCTGGTTAGAATAATTGTTTGATCTTGTGTTGGTGTTCGTGCTACCGAATCTTTCGCCGTAGTTAAACCTGTTGTCCCGATTGTTTCCAAAATTATTATTGTTGTTGTAGTTGAGGTGGTTGTAATTTGGTCGAGGTCTCTCAGGGTTACCGTTATAGTTGTTACGATTAAAATTATTGTTATTATTATTATTGGGTCGAGGTCTATCCTGATTGTTATAATCGAACCGAGGTTTGTCCTGTCGTTCATATTGCTTGGGTCTGTAATCTAGCTTTCTATCGTAGTTCAAATTATAATTTCGCCTGAAGCGTGATTGCTCGTCCATGATGTCTGTGTGAATGCGAATCGCCTTTTCAATAGCGTCGTCTAAATTTTTGTAACCTTCGATACGCAGTCGAGTGGCAATGTCGGGTAGTAAGCCTTGAATGAAAGCTTCTAATGTTTCTTTTTGTACTTCGTATTCAGTTCGCTCATCTAGTAAACCGTATCTCTGTTGATCTCCGTCTAGTATTAGATCCCTGAATTCCTGAATTTTAATCGCGTAGTCTAATACTGGTTGATGTGGTGCTTGAAAAGTTCGGCTTAGCTCACCTCTGTAGAAATTTGCACTTTTCATCGGGGAGAATAATCGTCGTATTTTGTCGCATAATTCATTTACCGTTTTAAACTGTGATCGACCAATAATTCTGTAAGCTGGTCCGCGGAGTTTGTTAAGGATGGTTCGCGTTAAGAGCGGTTCGTCGCCTGGAAGTAAATAATCGCGTGCTCTGAGACATGATTCGCAAAAAGGGATAACCATGGACCTTGTGCCATCAAAATTTTGAATTCCGTCTGTCGCTTCCTTGACTCTTTTGTGAATGCCTGATGAGTTAGAATCTAATGGTGTGGGGTCTGTCGAGAGTCTTTGATCGTTTACAGGATCTTCGTAGGTGAGACCTTCGCGGCTAGGTGCACGTTCTGGAATCGCGGATCGATTCTTTAAATCTTTCATATCGTTGCTTAATTTTTGAACTACTAACGTTAATTGTTGTAAAATCTCCATGTGTTCCGGTATCATAGAGTCTTTTCTTTGGTCCATACAGGCTTGTTGATCGTTTATTTGTTTTTCCAGAGTGTGTCTATCTATTTCTATCTGTCGTTCTAGTTTGCGTACTCTTTCTTCGCGTTGTTTGACGTGTTCGGCCATTGTTTCTAATTCGTCGATCGTATACGGTGTTGAACTGGTTGTAGCGGAGCGTGTCTGTACGCCGTCTTTGGAACTCATATCGAATTATTATTTTTTTTGAAAACACGTTACGTCTTTATAGCAAGGTTTTAGTGAAATTGTTTAGGCCCTGATGTCGAGAATCTGTTTGTTAGTTTCTTTTAATTTTTACGAGATCGTATAAATAGTAAGAATTTTGGAGAAAATCAAATAATAGTTGCAAGAAATAATGAAATCTCACTTTTTAATCTATTAAACAGCGTATTTTGGCAAATTAGGGTTAAGATTTTAAGTGCAAGCCCACAATTTAGCGTATTAAATTCACAAAATTTTAATCTATCCCACTTTTGGCGTATTAATTTCACAACATTTTTAAAATATCCCACCGCTGTCACCAATTTTTCTTGTCACGTCTTGTTTCAGATCAATATGCCGCAGAACGACGACAGGAAGACCCGGATAAAGACGCGAAAAAG
>NW_026532352.1:0-1737 GCF_026283585.1 Hylaeus volcanicus | reverse complement strand
AATGTTTATGCAAATTCATATTTTTCAGATAAGATTGAGATTTGATCACTTGAGTGGTAAATTTTAAATAGATTCTTCTTTGCTCTAATTAAATACATGGTTTATATTGGAATATAGGCGGTGGGATCAATGAGTAGATTTTTCTTTTAACTTGACTTTAAAAACTTTATTCGAAACACACGGAAGAGCATGTCTGTTCTATTTGCTAGAAGCAGCTCGAATGAATAAAAGTGAGGTCAGTAACGAAGAATTTCGTCACGTAACCATGGATCCTATCGATCCCATACTTGGTCTCTAAACAAGCCAAGATGGGACGTAGCTGCACCCTTTAGACTTGTGTCTAGGAAAGAAACCCAAACGCGCAGAGATGGTTTTTGTAACGAAAATTTTCTCTTTTAAGAAGAGAAAATCCAGCAATTTATGTGAAAATTGATTTAATCCCTTGATTTACACGTTGTCTTCCGATTCCTTGGGCCATACTAAACAGGAAGGTAGGAAGTCCGAACAAAGTACCACGAGTCTTCGTGGTTGTAGGCCAAATGGTTAACATACAAACGTACTGACTCACTTTAGTATGGTACACTTTTTAATTGTAAAGGGTATTGCAATAGTAAATAACGGCACAGCGTACACATGTGCGTCCATATCCCCCAAGAGGTTAAATGAAAGTACGTCTTATCTTCTAAACACTGTAATACGTACTTTATTATTTACATTTTATACATTTTTGCATCCATGCACATTCTCATACATTCTTCCACATTTTCGTTTACGATAAATGCGTAAACATCTGCAGTCTAATTACCTATATATAATCGTATTGACTTTTGTTTTGATCTAAAAGAGTATACCCAGCCCTTACGGAAGTCTACTCGAGACCAATTAGTATTCGTACTTGACTATATCTTTGCGTATGTTTGCAGCGATGGGCAAAACACCTAGGCTTCGAATAAATCTGAAGTTTGCCGACATGTTTGTCTCGTTTCCTCTTTTGAACATTTTCCAAAGAAGGAAACGAGACAAACATGTCGACAAACTTCAGATTTATTCGAAGTTATTTATTATTTTATCGCTGTAAGTTCGTGGCCCACTCTGTGATCCTGCGAGTCTCCCGCGCATCCAACTTGCGCATTAACGGAAATTGCTTCCCCAACTGGCGGAGCTAGTGTCGCTACCACGTTGGTCACATTTTCTCGTCTCGTATTGCGCGATCGGTCGCGTTCCGGTTCAGGTGGACGTTTTGTTCGGCAAACGGTACGTTTAGTTTCTCACAAGGGGATACCCGAAACCCTCGTCTTCCACGGAACGTTTTCGTACAGAGAACTTTAATTAGATACCTTTTATAAACTTTTTACACATGCCGTTTCGGCGGATTTCGAGGAGGCAGTAGAACGAAAAATAGAAACGTACCTTCTCGACGATCGATGAAATTCTTCCGGACGAACCGTAGTTCCAAGTTTCGATGCTTTTTACAGATGTTTTCCACCCAACCACCTTTCTCTGTTTTTCACGTAAAGGTAACCCCCATTGCTTAGCCTTAATACGAAGCGGGGACAAACGATCGATCGGTGTATAACGGGTGTTGAAAACGACGGAGGGAAAGCGAGGGTTGCTTTCGATGAAGATGAAACGCGTGTCCGTCGTGTCGACGCTCCTCGACAATTTGTAATTCGTGTTTTTTTATCCTTTCTCGATCGTTTTATCGTCATACCGTACTTGTTAACTCTATACATATAT
>NW_026532351.1:0-3102 GCF_026283585.1 Hylaeus volcanicus | reverse complement strand
GGCATTTTTTTTTACTTGTTTGTCGTTTTTACAAGTGACAATACTCGACTTTTCTAAGTTGAATTTTATGTAGTCGTGTTTTTTCGGTAAGCGTAACTTTTTATTGTATTAAACCGACAAACACGCACACTTCGTTTTCTTGTTACTGAAAACGTTAAAGCAAACGAGATTACAGCAATTTAAGTTTGTTCAAATTTTCATTTAGGTATTTTTATTATAATTTAAAATGTTTAGTGTAAATCAGTAAGAATAAACAAAAAAAACAAGAGTTTTGTTTTGTTTTATTAAGTTTACATGAAACTTGCTCGCTACTTTAAAAAAAATTTTTAATACTTTTGTAAAATGTGAAGTAAAAAATCATACCATATGCTAGTAGAATTAAAAGTAAACAATTTTCTGCGTTGCTTTAATGTTTATTGGATAACAAAACATCTATAAAAAAAAGCTGTGTAATATTTTCAAATAAAAAAAAAATAAAAACAAAACATTATGACCGAAAGAAAATAGTGATTATTCAACAAAAAAATTTAACACTATAATAAATTATCTATATTATTTAATTTTTTGTATATAAGTTCCTTATTTTGACATGAGACAAGGTAGATAATCTTATTGTGAGTAAATGGATGTACACTTTTCTTTTGAACGTTTTTCATTTCAAAAAAAAAAAATGTATACCTTTTATTTACAATTGATGCAGGTTTTTGCAACAATCAAATTAAATTTTAAAGTACTATTTTAAAACACGCCGAAACATGCGTAGTTATTCGTAACTGTTTTTTCTAAAGCAATCTTATTTTTTTCTTGATATAAAATGAGAATGATCAACAGAGATTTTTTGTATCAACTTGTTTTCTATCCAGGATTACATTAAAAAAATTAAAACAGTGCAGTCATCATATTGAAGTTTTTAAAAAATAAAGTAAAAATTGAAATTAAAGTAAAAGAAAGGAACTGGATAAAAAATACTTAGTATATAGTAAAAAGTTAATAACATTTTACACTTTCATTCGTAAAAAAAACAAGTCAATTTGGGACGTTGTCTGTTATATAGGATTTCCTAGCATTGTGTGTAAAATGACTGCATAAATGTATCAAGGTGCGAGATAACGCTGTAGCTCCAAACCTATGTGAGACATGAATTTGTGTAACCCTTCATTCTAACAGACGGCATAATGGGCAACGTCATCTATTGTTCACATGAATAGCCGTTGACTTGAATATACTACCCAAGGCTACATTGGTATATAAATTATAAATCATTGGTACGAGACCATGATTACGCTGATGATTCTATAGAAAGCCAAATTTATAGCAATAAATTTCGTTTGTTGATCCTGTTAAACAACACCTGCGACAATCGGAAAAACGTTAAATACAGCATACTGTTAACAGAGACTCGTTGACACAACGCTTCGAACGTGTCAAGAGAAACATTGAGAGTTGTTGGCATAAAGACGTTTAAAAGTGCGTCGAAGCCAAAAAGTTCTAACAACAAGGACTTTTTTCCAGAATATATTATAACGAACGCTTTATAAAGAAACTTGATCTACGCTGAAACCGAGTGTTTTTTAATACTTGCTCGGGAAATGAAACAATTGTACCTTTCCATTCTACGATTTTTCCAACTACAAGTTTTAAAAGCCTATACAATATGTTCAAGAAAAATATACTATGCTAAGAGGTTCCATTCTATGATTTCTCTAAAATACGTTTTGACACCTATAAAGGAAATCACCTAAAACATATTATGGTATAACTTCTTCATGTTTTACCCCACTTAAATTAAACACATAATCTTAAACCAAAACGGAATAGCTTTAAGGTGATATTCTTTTTTTTTTATAATGAAAAAACAATTATTTAAAAACACAAAATATATAGAGGAACTTTATATTCATAACAAAATTAATTACTTGGTACCATTTTCAACGACAACTCTTCTATGCGTGCCAGGCTTCCTTGAATAATTTTAAAAAAAATTTCTTTTTCGTTTTAAAAATTTTTTTTTTTTTGTGCGTAAAAATATTGTATTTTTTTGCCGTTATATATATGCCGAATTTATCCTTCCATTCTATTGTATAATCTTCAAATTGGTTTTTTTAATGATTCAGCAAACGCAACACTCTCACTGCATTTACAAACGTTTATTTTAGATCATGTTTCCTTGTGAAGTAACATATTTTTTTATTTTCAGTGTACTGAACAAGTTTTTAAAATGAATATCTTTTTATTTTTAGTGTACTGAACAAGTTTTTGAAGTGAATATCATTTTATTCCTCTAATCTCAGCTTACAAATCTATACAAAAAATTACAGTGTTTTAAAGTCGCGACATACTGAAGAAAAATCATGCAGTTTATTTGAAAAATTTAAAGTCACAGGGAAACGTCGTATTTAAAAAAAAAATTCAGTTTAAAACAAGAATTCCATGTTTTACGTGAGATAAATTTTTAAAAAATACTATAGATGAAATTTTTTTTTTGACAGTTAAATTTGTGTTTTAGGAAAAAAAAATTCAAAATATTCTACTATTTGCGAAAATTCCTAATAGTTGACCATTGAGAAAAGTTCTAAATGAATCAAAAATAGATTACCAAAAATAACACGTATTCTCACTATTCTATAATTATAAGTTTTTAATATTTTTTATGTTTAGTAAAGAAAAGGTTTTTGTTTGATTGAGTTAAATTTTGTTCTCTCTCCATGACGGAATAGTTGATCTTCAAAAATGAATTCACATGCGTCAATCATACAATTTTTTAACCACAATACTTCTTTTATTTCTTGCATGAAAAGATGAACATGAATTTTCTATAAAATTAAACCACGAATGTCAAAACAAGTGTAGCAAAAAGAACAAGATACAAATAATTTTTATTTCGAAAACATGTCTAAATATAATAGAGCGTTTGTAGTCGATGTACACATTTGAAAATAAAACAGAAAAATTATCTTTTTTTACCATTGTGTCTCCTTTGTTTTTTTCGTGCACACGTAGACGTAATGGACGGTGTTATAAGCATCTGTGGCTGCCAGAGAAACTAAATGAGTATAACACAAGGATTTTGATAAAGAGAAATAAATTTCGCATAAAATACAA
>NW_026532350.1:0-4771 GCF_026283585.1 Hylaeus volcanicus | reverse complement strand
GAGTTGAAACTTTTAAATATTACACAGTTACATCTTAATATAACAACGCAAACGAAGTTTCTTGAAGAGTCAATACCTTCAGAAAATTGTAAATATAAACGTGGTTGCTAGTAACTGTGAAGAGCGTACTTATAAAAGTAAGTACGAGACACGTTCCTGTGCTTTTGAAAAGAAGAGAATTTCAGAAATAATTGATGTAAGTGACTGTTAAAGGAATTGCAATTAAATTACCATGAAGTTCGAACAGCAAGAATTCAGAGTTAAAGATACGTGGTCGCCATGGACACCCCTCATTGTGTCTATGGGTGTTGCGCAGGAACCAGACCTTTTGAACGTTGACCATATGGTGCACCTATGGCTGTGCCATGATTTATAATGACCTACAGTCAGCTCGAATCCCGATAAAGAAGACAAAACGAGGAGTTTTTACGTTTGCATGAAGTTTCATAAATAACAGTTATCAGAATTTGACAATTCTAAATGGCGAACTCAAAATGGCAGATTTGTATGCTAGAAAGTTATTTTATTTGGAAAATTATTACGTATATAAGATAGGAAGATTTTCATAGAATAATTGAAACACTTCTCTGATATATATATAGTACTCTACTTCAAAACATTATTTAATTATCAATTAATTAAAGTAATAATTGTAATGACTAGATACTATTTCATATTTATACTAGTTTATTCCTATTTATTCATATTTATATTAGTTTATTTATGTATTATTTATAGTAGGTAATACTGTATTAAGCAATATTCTAACTGTGTTGTGATATGTAGTATTACATTGTTTTCTTGATGCATTATGCAATTATTCTGTGTATTATGGTCTATGGTGCTTGAATACTACATTGCAACCCAAATGTGACGATGTAGTGGTAAAGTTCATCCAGTCCTCGCTTTACGTAACTTCGCTTTACGTATTTTCGCTTTACGTATCGTCGTTTTACATAGCTCCGTTTTATATCCATTCAAGCTTCCTATCTATCCAACATCAGTTATGGCAGATTTTGATAGAGTTGATATTTTAGATATAATAAAAAATCTGTATAAAAAGCTTCCCTCGAAAAAAATTAGCACAAGAAGTTTAAAAACCAAATTGAAACCATAGATCTGCATAGAAATGATCAGGTTGTGTGGAATAATGATGTTATCACTCAAATAAATCGATAAAAAGTCTCACTTCTTCCACTCCATTCACTTTTATTTTGCATCTTTTGAACAATAACTTTGTCTTCCCTGAACTAACAAATCTTTTACAACATTGGACTTGCACCACTTGTAGATAATCATTCGTCTGCTCAATCAGGTATTTTTGTATAGGTGTATTAATCGATCCCAATCAAATCCAAAAATATGTCGTCGTAATGCACGAAATGTCACCGACCATAATCGCGTTTCCGGTTGCGTTAGAACAAATCTAGATCCGTGAGAGAGAGTATCGTTTCCCGTGCTTCAACGTCTTCTATAATTGATTATCGTTTCTGTCTTCATTTCGTTCGCCATTTTTGTCGTCGAAGCGAATCGCCACGTTTGTTATTAACCGCAGTCGGGATTATTGCGATCACTTTATTATTTAGCGGGACATCAATCGGAACTCGGTGGCGAAAAACATGATTTGGTCTGCTTCAGTGATTCCCATCTCTTCTCACTCGCGCACATTCTTGCCAGACACGTTGATACATTATAATTTTTACGAGTTTTTAATGCAATGTTTGTAGTAGGTGCAGAAATTAAATCTGTGACTTTCTATCTAATTATTTTTGTGTAATTCTAGTTTCAACAGATATATTTACTCGTCGTTTCAGTATATTGATGTAACAGCCTTCTGAGTCTCAACCTGATGGACATTGCAATGCATCTACACACATAACCTAAGTCTCATCCTGATGATCATTATATTGTCTAAATATGAACTAGTAGTCATGAAATTTTCCATGAAATCACCTTGAATTTTTTCAATTTATATCAAAATGCAATTTATGAAGTTGCTGAAAATTTGATATGTTATAACAGCTGCAGTTATACACTATTTAAAAAAAAAAAAATAATAATTATTGATCACTCCAGTTTTATGAAAAGACGATATTAATATCTCCAACACTTTAGGTTTGATTACTATGCTCTTACAATTATTATGACTATCAAGTTCACTTGTAATCCATTAGAAAAACAACAATAAGTTGCTTTTATTTATGCCCGTAGAGTATAAAATTGATTTTATTCTCCCAAACACTTAATACATTGTAATAGTTGCAAGAATTAACAAAATATTTATATTAGGTGTAGAAATTAATTTTATGCCTTTATATCCAATACTTTATAATTATAGTTTAAACAGATATATTTACTCGTTATTTTAGTATATTTCGAACTCTTTAAATGAAATTGGCCACCTTAAAACTAACTAATGATTTAATGGAAGCCATATCTTCCTAAATTCGTCAAAAAGGAGTGTAACAGTAAAACATTAATGCAAAAATGTTCTTTTTTTGACAAGAAGAGTAAATTTAAATAGCATGTGCATTTAAATAAAAATAAACAATTCTTAATTCATTCTTTATTAAATAAAAATGAACAATTGTTACTTAATTCTTTATCCGATAAAAATGAACAATTTTTAATTCATTCTTCATTTAACAAAAACGACCATTTTCACGATAAATTAAGCTTGTATACGTTGAACAAATAAACGCTTAAACCTCAATGAGTATTCGATAGCATAAGAATTAGAAATAAATCATTTCACCGATATCTGTTTTTTCTGTTCAAGAAAAATTTACCCACTTTAATCGTCTCGAAGTTTCCAAATTAGAACTGAAAATATGACTTCGTATTGAAAGTAACTCCGTGTCAACGAAGATGCTCCAGGCAATATGAATATATCCAACAATTTAATAGCGAGTTTGCAAGAAATTTGCTTTACAATCTGTTCAGAGGTAGCCTAACATGGTAGGGAGAGGAGGGGGCGACAAGGGATGCGGGAGAAACCGTTTAAGAGCCACTTTCAATGCAAATTCATTGGAACGATTTGCATTCTATCTTGGAATAGCATTCAATTTATTTTTTACAAGATTGCTGCAACGGTGGCAACTACTTAACCAACCCCCACTTAATATCACGACATGGACCATACTTTAATTTTTATACGAATTACTATACAATTTTACGCTGCAAGTAATGGCTAACAAGAAGAATTTCGATTGCTTGTGCAATACTTTCAACTTTCATTTATCATTTTTACTTTACACTAGAATTAATCTATTAACAATATTAATATACGTATATGTATATGATACGTAACATATATTGTGTGAATCATATTAATATTCATATTATGTATACTGTATATATATGTCAATATTATTATGAATTGTATTAGACCTTATATTTTATATGTATTTATTGTATGAATGATATTAATAATAATTATATATACATATATTTCATTATAAATTGCTTTATGATTTATTTTATATATATTTATTAATATCATTCATACAATATAATACATATAAAATATAAGATCTAATACAATTATAATATATATATTTAAATATATATATATATATAAACTTTAATATACTGTATAATATAATTTATAACAATATTTACACACACATATATATGAAAATATTGTTATAAATTATATTATACAGTATATTACAGTTTATATATATATATATATATATATATATATATAATATATATTATAGTACATAGTATTATAAATATTTATTATAATACTTCCTACAAAAAGTAACGGGTTATAATAACTACATGAAACTGTACAAGGTACATTCATATTTGTAATTTAAGAAGACTAGAAATGAAATAATTCAAGATTAAATACAAATTCCATGTATATATAATGAAAAGAATGAAAAAAAAAATGAATAGAAGCTAATGAAACCAACGTCCCTGCATAATTCCCAAAGAAGCCCGTATTATAAAAAAAAAATGCAAGCTTCCCTTTGTGCTCGTTCAGAAAGGAAATCATGTCGTACGTTGTATTCAATTTTGAAGAAAAGCCCTCCTAAAAATGCAGGGATTCAAAATCTATTACATCTTCGACACTTCGCGTCGAGCCCTAACTTATTCATGGACCTGTTGAGGCGTTCAAGATGCGTTTAGGGGCCAAGGGAGGGGAAAACATGCGTCCCTCCTGTCGCAAGTAGATATAAGGGTAGTTAGCGCCCTTCCGCTATTCAGGGGATGAAATCACTACAGTGACCAAGGACTCGTAAAATTGCCCGCTTAAAATACAGCGTGCCACCAATTCACAGCTTCGCACTGATGGTTCCTTAATAGTACCCATCTATGAATTTTAATATCAATTCCGCATCCTCTTTAATAATAATATATAAATAATACTAACGACATGATTCACACAATTTATTTCACTTGTTCCGTTGTGGACAGAGTAAACGTTTAATTATTACTTTTGTACACGTACTGTATATGAATGTGAAACAAAAAAAGTTATGTTACGTTCTTTTAATTTCATTCTGGGACTGGGTTGCATTAGGTTAGGTCTGGTGGAAATATATAATGTATGATAATAATAATATATAATTGTATATTCAATATAATATAATTATGTAAATTTATGAAAAAATATAACGTATAAAGCAATTTATATATACATATATATCGTTACAAGTTGCTTTATGAACTATTTTATGTATATATAAATTGTAATATACTGTATGTTGTTGCATAAATTTACATAATTATATTATATTGAATATACAATTATATATTA